>NC_090394.1:23656027-23797602 GCF_036365525.1 Heterodontus francisci
AGTACATTTCTAGTTAGAGAAGTCAAACCTTGGAGTAATGAGTACATGGACTAGACTTTCAGTGGGAGAGAAGAGGTAGGAGCTGAAATATAAAACATGTGAAGATGGAATACAGCTGTCTTTGTAACAGAATGAATGTGGGGAGGACACTTATTTATATTTGTCAACTTGGCATGTTCTTGCCCCTAGGTCAGAAGGCTGTTGATTCAACCCCTTCTTCAGGACTTAAGCACATAATCGAGGCCAGCACTTCAGTTCAGTACTGTTAGGCTATCAGGAGTGCATCATTTGGATGGAACGTTGGATTGAGGCCCCTTCTACTTGTTCCAGTAGTTCAAATGCTGAAGATTCCAAGACACTATTCCAAAAAGAGCAGGGAAATCTCCTGATATTCTTGCCAACATTTTTCCCTCAGTCAGCACAACAAAGAATAGATTAATTGGCCATTCATCTCATTGCTGTACGTGGAACAATGTTGTGTGCAAAATTGCTGCAGTGTCTACCTACATAACAGCAACATCTATAGCTCAGATAAATCTATTGTATGTTAAGTGTGGTACTTCTGAGAGATGCGACAAGGTGTCATATAAATTCAACTTCTTTCTTTATAAGAGGCCTCAGCTGGCTAGGCCTTAAACTCTGGAATTTCCTCCCTAAACCTCTCTGACACTACATCCCTCTCCTTCTTTAAGGTGACTTAAAGTACCCTTTAAATGTACCCCTTTGATCAAGCTTATGATCACCCATCTTAATATCTCTTTATGTGGCTTAATGTAGAGAAATGAGAAGAGATATTTTGGGGGAAAGAATAAGAAGAGGACACCTACATTAAATGGTAACATTTAAAAGGATTACAGGAACATAGGAACTTAGGAGTTCAAATACACCAATCTTTAAAAATAGGAGGAGAGATTGATTGTCATGTTTAAAGTAAACATTGATTTTTAGGTATGATAATTACAGGCATAGAAGACAACGGCAAAGAGTAAATGCTGAACCTGTACAAATTATTGTTTGCACAAGTTGCAATACCATGTTCACTCTTGAGCAATTACTTTAGGCAAGAGAGGGTACAGAAGAGATTCACCAAGACAATAACAGGAATGAGAAACTTTAGTTGTAATGAGACACGAGACAGAGTTGACCTCTTTTCATTCGGCCAAAATAAGACAAAAGGTGATCTGTTGGAGATGTGCAAAATCATGGAATTTCAATAATGGAAATTAGAAAAAAACTATTTCCATTGGTGAGTCAATAACTAATTATAATACATAAATTTGAGATAAGCACAGAATAATTTTTTTTATTCATTCATGGGATGTGGGCGTCGCTGGCTAGGCCAGCATTTATTGCCCATCCCTAATTGCCTTTGAGAAGGTGGTGGTGAGCTGCCTTCTTGAAACACTGCAGTCCATGTGAGGTAGGTACACCCACAGTGCTGTTAGGAAGGGAGTTCCAGGATTTTGATCCAGTGACAGTGAAGGAACGACGATATAGTTCCAAGTCAGGATGTTGTGTGACTTGGAGGGGAACTTGCAGGTGGTGGTGTTCCCATGTATTTACTGCCCTTGTCCTTCTAATTGTCAGAGGTTGTGGGTTTTTAGAACATTACAGCGCAGTACAGGCCCTTCGGCCCTCGATGTTGCGCCGACCTGTGAAACCATTTGACCTACACTATTCCATTTTCATCCATATGTCTATCCAATGACCACTTAAATGCCCTTAAACTTGGCGAGTCTACTACTGTTGCAGGCAGGGCGTTCCACGCCCCTACTACTCTCTGAGTAAAGAAACTACCTCTAACATCTGTCCTATATCTATCACCCCTCAACTTAAAGCTATGTCCCCTCGTGTTTGCCATCACCATCCGAGGAAAAAGACTCTCACTATCCACCCTATCTAACCCACTGATTATCTTATATGTCTCTATTAAGTCACCTCTCCTCCTCCTTCTCACCAACGAAAACAACCTCAAGTCCCTCAGCCTTTCCTTGCAAGACCTTCCCTCCATACCAGGCAACATCCTAGTAAATCTCCTCTGCACCCTTTCCAAAGCTTCCACATCCTTCCTATAATGCGGTGACCAGAACTGCACGCAATACTCCAGGTGCGGTCTCATCAGAGTTTTGTACAGCTGCAGCATGACCTTGTGGCTCCGAAACTCGATCCCCCTACTAATAAAAGCTAACACACCATATGCCTTCTTAACAGCCCTATTAACCTGGGTAGCAACTTTCAGGGATTTATGTACCTGGACACCAAGATCTCTCTGTTCATCTACACTACCAAGAATCTTCCCATTAGCCCAGTACTCTGCATTCCTGTTACTCCTTCCAAAGTGAATCACCTCACACTTTTCCGCATTAAACTCCATTTGCCATCTCTCAGCCCAGCTCTGCAGCCTGTCTATGTCCCTCTGTACCCTACAACATCCTTCGGCACTATCCACAACTCCACCGACCTTAGTGTCATCCGCAAATTTACTCACCCACCCTTCTACACCCTCTTCCAGGTCATTTATAAAAATGACAAACAGCAGTGGCCCCAAAACAGATCCTTGCAGTACACCACTAGTAACTAAACTTCAGGATGAACATTTGCCATCAACCACCACCCTCTGTCTTCTTTCAGCTCGCCAATTTCTGATCCAAAGCTCTAAATCACCTTCAACCCCATACTTCTGTATTTTCTGCAATAGCCTACCGTGGGGAACCTTATCAAACGCCTTACTGAAATCCATATACACCACATCCACTGCTTTACTCTCATTCACCTGTTTGGTCACCTTCTCGAAAAACTCAATAAGGTTTGTGAGGCACGACCTACCCTTCACAAAACCGTGCTGACTATCGCTAATGAACTTATTCTTTTCAAGATGATTATAAATCCTGTCTCTTATAACCTTTTCCAACATTTTACCCACAACCGAAGTAAGGCTCACAGGTCTATAATTACCAAGGCTGTCTCTACTCCCCTTCTTGAACAAGGGGACAACATTTGCTATCCTCCAGTCTTCCGGCACTATTCCTGTCGACAATGACGACATAAAGATCAAGGACAAAGGCTCTGCAATCTCCTCCCTAGCTTCCCAGAGAATCCTAGGATAAATCCCATCTGGCCCAGGGGACTTATCTATTTTCACACTTTCCAAAATTGCTAACACCTCCTCCTTGTGAATCTCAATCCCATCTAGCCTAGTAGTCTGAATCTCAGTATTCTCCTCGACAACATTTTCTTTCTCTACTGTAAATACTGACAAAAAATATTCATTTAACGCTTCCCCTATCTCCTCTGATTCCACACACAACTTCCCACTACTATCCTTGATTGGCCCTAATCTAACTCTAGTCATTCTTTTATTCCTGATATACCTATAGAAAGCCTTTGGGCTTTCCCAGATCCTATCCGCCAATGACTTCTCGTGTCCTCTCCTTGCTCTTCTTAGCTCTCCCTTTAGATCCTTCCTAGGAAGGAAGGTGCTGTCTAAGGAGCCTTGGTGCATTGCTGCAGTTCATCTTGTAGATGGTACACACTGCTGCCACTGTGCGTCGGTGGTGGAGGGAGTGAATGTTTGTAGATGGGGTGCCAATCAAGCGGGCTGCTTTGTCCTGGATGGTGTCGAGCTTCTTGAGTGTTGTTGGAACTGCACCCATCCAGGAAAGCGGAGAATATTCCATCACAATCCTGACTTGTGCCTTGTAGATGGTGGACAGGCTTTGGGGAGTCAGGAGGTGAGTTACTTGCCGCAGGATTCCGAGCCTCTGACCTGCTGTTGTAGCCACAGTATTTATATGGCTACTCCAGTTCAGTTGAAGGGAGAGCAGGAGTTGGCAACGTGTCCGTGGTAAACATTTTGAGGCTCGTGGTAATTTTAAATGTCTTGCTCCGAGCTTTTAAACTTGTGTTTTAAAACACAAGACATTTATAATTATCAAGGGAAAAAGTAATTACAAAGGATCGGGGCATCAGGCTCGTTCCTACAGCCAGCCAAAGTTTTGTATCCAGCCCACCAATCAAAAGTGAGAATGGTTTGCCTGTGCGCAGACCTCTGTCAAATCGGAGAGTGGGGAAGGCGGGACTCTGACGAGGAAGACTGGATCCATCGATCATGGGGTGCTGACGAAATGGGAATGGGGCAGGGGGCGGAGCGTGGGGGAGGTGGGACCCACTGGGAAGACTGCAGTGTCAACCAGCCATTCCCTGTCCGTGTCTGACCTGCAGGATAAGCCCTGGAGAGTGTTGGTGTGAGTAGAACAATCGGATAGTGCACAGGAAAGCAATGATAGAACTGGAAAGGCAAGACTTCTTTGAGCCAGAACAAGCTGGGTTTTTTTCAGGCAGACAGTCCACTTTTTCAGCTCTCCAAACGTCCCTGGTTTCTCTCGGAGTGTGGGGCCAGGGACGGCGCCGGGCGACAATGTGTTTCCGCTCCTGGTGCATGGGGGTTGGGGGTGGAGAGGGAGAGAGTGGGGGGAGAGTGGGAAGTGGGAGAAGGGGGGAGAGTGGGGAAAGAGAGGGGAAAGGGGGGAGAGAGGGAAGAGAGGGAGGAGGGAGCGAGGGAGTGGGGGAGAGAGAGGAGAACCATAGAATATTGAAAAATTACGGCACAGAAGGAGGCCATTCAACCCACCATGCCTGTGTCAGCTGAAAAAACTAGTTGCCCCATCTAATCCCACCTTCTAGCACCTGGTCTTGCAGGTTACAGCACTTCATGTGCATGTCCAGGTACCTTTTAAATGAGTTGAGGGTTTCTGTCACCACCATCGTTCCTGGCAGTGAATTCCAGACACCCACCACCCTTTGGGTGAAAAGGTTTTTCCTCAAGTCCCCTCTAATTCTTCTACCAATCACCTTAAATCTGTGCCCCTTGGTAATTGACCTCTCAGCTCGGGGAAACAGGTCCTTCCCGTCTACTCTATCTAGGCCCCTCAGAATTTTGTACACCTCAATTAAGTCATCCCTCAGCCTCCTCTGTTCTAAGGAAAACAACCCTAGCCTATCCAATCTTTCCTCATTGCTGCAAATTTCAAGCCCTGGCAACATTCTTGTAAATCTCTTCTGTACTCTCTCCAGAGCAATTATGTCCTTCCTGTAATTTGGTGACCAGAACTGTATGCAATGCTCCAGCTGCGGCCTAAACAGCATTTTCGTCCCTGCTTTTGTACTCTATACCTCGGGCAATAAAGGAAAGCATTCCATACGCCTTCTTCACCACTCTATCTACCTGTCCCGCCACTTTCAGGGACCTGTGGAATGCACTCCAAGGTCTCTCATTTCTTCTACCCCTCTCAATATCCTCCCGTTTATTGTGTAGTCCCTCGCTTTGTTTGCCCTCACCAAATACATTGCCTCATACTTCTCTGGATTGAATTCCATTTGACACTTTTCTGCCCACTCAACCAAACCATCGTTATCATTCTGGAGTCTACAGCTATCCTCTTCACTATCAACTACACGGCCAATTTTTGTGTCATCAGCAAATTTTCCAATCATGCCTCCCACATTTAAGTCCAATCATTAATATATACCACAAACAGCAAGGGACCCAACACTGAGCCCTGTGTAACGTCACTGGAAACCGCTTTCCATTCGCAAAAACATCCGTTGACTACTACCCTTTGTTTCCTGTCACTGAGCCAATTTTGGATCCAACCTGCCACATTCCCCTATATCCCATGGGCTTTCATTTTACTGACCAGTCTGCCATGCAGGACCTTGTCAAAGGCCTTACTAAAATCCATGTAGACCACATCCGCTGCACTACCCTCATCAATCCTCCTTGTTACTTCCTCTAAAAACTTGATCAAGTTAGTAAGACATGACCTTCCCTTAACAAATCCATGCTGACTATCCCTGATTAATCCGTGTCTTTCTAAGTGACAGTTTATCCTGTCCCTCAGAATTGATTCCAATAATTTACCCACCATCGAGGTCAGACTGACAGCCTATAATTATTTGGCCTATCCCTGTCACCCTTTTTAAACAATGGTATAACATTCGCAGACCTCCAATCCCATGTCACCTCGCCCGTATCTAGTGAGGATTTGAAGATGATTCTCAGTGCATCTGCTATTTCCTCCCTGGCTTCTTTTAACAACCTGGGATACAATCCATCTGGCCCTGGTGATTTATCCACTTTCAGGCATGTCAGACCCTCTAGTACTTCCGCTCTCATTATGCTTATCGTATCTAATATTTCACACTCCTCCTCTTTAACTACAATGTCTGCATCAGCCCTCTCCTTTGTGAAGACAGAGACACAAAACTCATTAAGAACCCTGCCCACATCTTCTGCATCCATGCATGAGTTCCCTTGTACACCTCTGATAGGCCCTACCCTTTCCTTAGTTTTCCTCTTGATCTTAATGTACTGATAACACATCTTCAGGTTTTCCTTGATTTTACCTGCCAATAGTTTTTCATGTCCTCTCTTTGCTTTTCTAATTTCCTTTTCTACTTCACCCCTGCACTTTCTATACTCCTCCAGACTTTCTAAATTATTAAGTCTTTTGTGAACATCATAAGCTTTCTTTTTCTGCTTTAACTTACCCTGTAAGCTTCTAGATAACCAGGGGGCTCTAGATTTGGCCGTACCACCCTTTATCTTTGTGGGGACTTGCCTACACTGTGCCTGTAGTATCTCACTTTTGAATGCTTCCCACTGGTTTGCCACTGATTTTCCTTCAAGTAGCTGTATCCAGTCCACTTTTGTCAGGTCATCTCACAGCTTCATAAAATTTGCCTTCCCCCAATTTAGAACTTTTATGCCTGTTTTATCTTTGACCTTTTCCATGATTATGCTAAAACTATTATGGTCACTATCTCCAAAATGGTCACCCACTGTTACTTCATTCACTTGCCCAGCTTCATTACCAAAGACTAAATCTAGAGTTGTGCTCCCTCTCATTGGGCTTGTTACGTGCTGGCTAAAAAAGTTCACTTGAATGCAGTTCAAGAATTTAGTACCCTCTGTGCCCTTCATACTGTTTGTATCCCAGTTGATATTAGGGTAGTTGAAATCCCTAACTATTATTGCCCTATAGTTTTTGCACTTAGAAATTTGCCTATATATTTGATCTTCTATCTCCCTCTCACTGTCCGGGGGTCTGTGGTACACTCCTAGTAGTGTGGCTGCCCCTTTTTTTATTTCTGAGCTCCACCCATATGGCCTCCTTTGATGATTCATTTTGCATATCATCCCCTCCTCAAAGCTGTTATTGATTCCTTAACTAATAATGCTACACTCCCTCCTTTTTTATCCCCCTCTCTCTATCTTGCCTGAAAACTCTACATCCAGGGATGTTGAGCTGCCATTCTTACCCCTCTTTAAGCCAAGTTTCTGTTGGAGCAATGATATTGTGTTGCCCTCAGCTCATTGGCTTCATTTACTCTACTCCTTGCATTTAAATAAATACCCTTTAACACTGCCAAATTCCTGTGCTGCACACTTTTTAACCTTTGCTTCTTCTGTCTTTCCGAGTCACTCGCTAATTTTCTGCCTCCCGTTCCCTGCCTTGAAACTATCCTATATGAGACGTCAGTTGCCAGCGATCGCCAGAACTGGCGGGCAGCCATAAAGGCGGGGCTAAAATGTGGCGAGTCGAAGAGACTTAGCAGTTGGCAGGAAAAAAGACAGAAGCGCAAGGGGAGAGCCAACTGTGTAACAGCCCCAACAAACATATTTTTCTGCAGCACCTGTGGAAGAGCCTGTCACTCTAGAATTGGCCTTTATAGCCACTCCAGGCGCTGCTCCACACACCACTGACCACCTCCAGGCACTTACCCATTGTCTCTCGAGATAAGGAGGCCAAAGAATGCTCAGGTTCCCATCCCCCTGCCAAACTAGTTTAAACCATCCCCAACAGCACTAGCAAACCTGTCCCAGTCCTGTCCAGATGCAGACCGTCGGCTTGAACAGGTCCCACCTTCCCCAGAACCAGTCGCAATGCCCCAGAAATCTGAAGCCTTCCCTCCTGCACCTTCTCTCCAGCCATGTATTCATCTGGTATATTCTCCTATTTCTATACTCACTAGCACGTGGCCTTGAGGTCCTGCTTGTTAATATCTTTCCTAACTCCGTAAACTCAGCCTACAGGACCTCATCCCTCTTTCTGCCTATATCTTTGGTGCCAATGTGGACCACGGCCTCTGGCTGTGCACCCTCGCCCTCCAGAATGCTCTGTAGCTGCTCAGTGATATCAGGACCCTTGCACCAGGGAGGCAACATACCATCCTGGATTCACATCTGAGACCGTAGAAACGCCTGTATGTTCCCCTAACTATAGAATCCACTTACACTATTGCTCTCTTGTCTTTTCCCCTCCCTCCCTGCACAGCTGAGCCACCATGATGCTATGGTCATAACCCTTGCTGTACTCTCCAGAGGAACCCTCTCTCCCATCGGTACTCAGAACAGAATACAATTTAGAAAGTAAAATGCCCTCCGGGGACTCCTGCACTACCTGCCTTGACCTTCTTGTCTGTCTGGCAGCCACCCAATCCCTCTCTGCCTGTGCTCCCTTAAGCTCCATTGTGACTACCCCCTGAAACATGCTATCCACATAGTTCTCTGCCTTGCAGATGTGCCACAGTGACTTGAAACCCAGAGCTCAAGTTTCTGCAGCCAGTGACCCTTCCTGTAGATGCATTTGTCAAGGACACATGGTGCGTCCACGACTTCCCACATGCCACAGGAGGCATATTCTGCTTGGCCGAGCTGCCCTGCCATTACTTAGCTTTACAAACTAATTATTGCTGTGTAATAAGTGGAATAATTTACCAGTTACTTGCCAATCAGCTTCTTCCCCTGTACTGTGGAGGCTGAAAAGGCAGAAAAGAAAAGACTACAAAGAGCACCTCCTTCCCCAGTCAGTGAAATCCCTCACTTATAACTCACAGCCTTACTCTGTCCAAACAGCACTATTCTAATTAGTAATTATTAATAAATCACACTAATTAAAAAAAACCTTAGTAGTACTAACCTTTATCACTTGCAAGGTAGTTATTTGAGGGTTTTTTTTAGGAAAGGATCTTTTTTATCTGACTTTTTAAGCTATTTACAGGTAATAACAGCTGTTACTTACCAACCAATCAGTTTACAGATTTCCTGTGATGTCACTGTTAGTTTTTTCACTTTTCAAACCCAGCGCGCAGGGACACAGCCACACAGGGTAGGTGTAGGCCTCAAGCCCCGCTCTTTATTTATAACTGTAGGGCGGCACAGTGGCGCAGTGGTTAGCACCGCAGCCTCACAGCTCCAGCGACCCGGGTTCAATTCTGGGTACTGCCTGTGTGGAGTTTGCAAGTTCTCCCTGTGTCTGCGTGGGTTTTCTCCAGGTGCTCCGGTTTCCTCCCACAAGCCAAAAGACTTGCAGGTTGGTAGGTAAATTGGCCATTATAAATTGCCCCTAGAATAGGTAGGTGGTAGGGAAATATAGGGACACGTGGGGATGTGGTAGGAATATGGGATTAGTGTAGGATTATTATAAATGGGTGGTTGATGGTCGGCACAGACTTGGTGGGCCGAAGGGCCTGTTTCAGTGCTGTATCTCTAAACTAAACTAAACCTCCCACTCCAGTCCCGTTTCCACACAGGTCTGCCGCCGACTGACAGTTTTATTACAGCTAAACTATTATCGACAGTACAGAGCAAACTATTTACAAGACCTTCCTCTAGGTGTTACAGTTGCAGAGTGACTCTGGCTTGAGTTACATGACTGCATCATGGTACTTAGCTCATTAGCATACAAAGATCTTAAAGGGACATTACCCTTAAAGGCAATCTTACAACATCCCCTTTCTTTCCAGAGATAAATCTTGTACGCTCCAAGTAAGAAACACATAAAATTAGATAACATCAAAATTATTTACACATGGATACAGATTATGAAATTTACACATGAAGACGCTTAAGAGTTCGCGTATCGTTTCAGTGGTATGGCAACTCTTGCTCGGAGAATTTGTGTCTCAGCTGTTGCCGTTTTTTCTGAAGTTTCTCAGTGAGTGGGGGGAGAGAGAAAGGGTGAGAGGAAGGAGAGAGGGAGAGTGAAGGAGATAGGAGAGAGAAGGGGAGGAGAGAGGGAGAGAGGGGGAGAGGGGTGTGCAGGTGGAGGGTGCAGGGGTGGAAAGGGAGGGGTGCAGGGGGAGAAAGAGGGGAGAGGGGTAAAAATGCAGGAGGGAGGGGCAGAGGGAGGAGCCAAAGGGGGCAGGGGGGGGGAGGGACACAGGGGGAGAGAGGGGACACATGGGAGAAAGAGGAGGGAGAGAGAGGGGGTATGAGAGGGGAGAGGGATGGACACAGGCAAGAGAGGGAGAAGGGAGTGAGATGGACACAGAGAGATGAGAGGGATGGAGAGAGAGAGAGAGAGAGAGAGAGAAAGAGATCTAAATCCTTCCTGACTGATAGACATCTATCTGAATTCTCTGCACCGCTCATCAAGTGTGCAGGCAGAGATTGACTACTTGTTCAAGCAAAAACAATGCCAGGTTTCTCAATAAATAGGGAGAAATATATTTTAAATCAGACTGTGTTTTGATGGCATTAGGTTGGCTAGACATTTTATATACAGATTAATTGCACCCATGTCCGTGGCTGAGTCAATAGTTTTGTCCAATGTCCGTGGTGCAACATGTTAGTGCCTATCCATGAGGGAGAGTTTAAGTAATTTCTTTAGGATATGAAATGTCCTACCGGAAGCAGTGGTGAAAGCAGAATTCTTAACAGCTTTTAAAATGAAAGAGAATAAATACTTACATTTAACATTTCCTTCATTCCATTTAACTTAATATTTTTTATCTATTAGTTTCTTCATGTGTATATTTCCAGTATAAATTTAATTTTTTTCATTTCTATGATATTAGTTCTGCTCTTTCATATTTGGCATCATGCTCACCACATTAAATATTTCCTATCAATATAAAACAAGCTGAAATGAATATGCTCACATGAGTTGTTAAATATTTTCCCTATTTCAAAATGTACCAGGAATGCTGCAATGCAATACACAAAAATAGAAACTATCATAGATAGTTTAAGTTGGCATATTACAGAAACAATGGCAAGCTCTTTATCTAACTAAGAAGCATCCAATTTATAATGAAAATTTTAGTCTTCATGAATTACTTCCATGATGTGATTTAACAGTAATTAATCTATACTGCAAGTTACAGTGACCTCTAGTGTCAATATACTAAAAATATCATTGAAAACTTTAAAAGCACCACTAAATTAGCAGGAATTTTATCTTTTAATAAGTGATTTGGTAGGATTGGAATTCCACAGAATCACAGAACTGTTACAGCGCAGAAGGAAGCCAAAGCTGGAACCAGGAGGTAGAAAAATAGCAGGTGCCATTAGAAGGCAGGCGAAACAAAGGTGAGCATCAACCAGGCATAGAATGCAGAATGTCAAGAAGACAAGGTTAAGGGCACTCTACCTGAATGCATGCAGCATTCGCAACAAGGTAGATGACTTAAAGGCACAAATAGAGGTAAATAGGTATGATCTAATTGCCATAACAGAACCGGGGCTACAGGGTGACCAAAACTGAATATTCAAAGATATTTGACATTTAGGAAGGACAGGCAAAAAGGAAAAGGAGGTGGTGTTGCGCTGATAGTAAGAATGGGATCAGTATATTAGGAAGGGAGGATCTCAGATAGGAAGGACAAAATATGGAATTTGTTTGGGTGGAGCTAAGAAACAGCAAGGGGCAGCAAACATTGGTAGGAATAAAAACAAGAAATGCTGGAACCACTCAGCAGGTCTGGCAGCATCTGTGGAAAGAGAAGCAAAGTTAACGTTTCGGGTCAGTGACCCTTCTTCGGAACTGACAAATATTAGAAATGTCACAGGTTATAAGCAAGTGAGGTGGGGGTGGGGCAAGAGATAACAAAGGAGAAGGTGTAGATTGGACAAGGCCACATAGCTGACCAAAAGGTCATGAAGCAAAGGCAAACAATATGTTAATGGTGTGTTGAAAGACAAAGCATTAGTACAGATAAGGTGTTAACGGACTGAATATTGAACAGCAGCAAGTGCAAACATGAAAAAAAAACAGTGGGTAAGCAAACTGAACAAACTAAGATGAAATGAAATAAATGCAAAAAAAAAAATTGTAAAAAATGTAAAAAAGAAAAAAAGAAAAAATAACTAAAAATGAAAGTAAAATGGGGGGCTGTCTTGCTCTGAAATTATTGAACTCAATGTTCAGTCCGGCAGGCTGTAGTGTGCCTAATCGGTAGATGAGATGCTGTTCCTCGAGCTTGCGTTGATGTTCACTCGAACATTGCAGCAATCCCAGGACAGAGATGTGAGCATGAGAGCAGGGGTGAGTGTTGAAATGGCAAGCAACCGGAAGCTCAGGGTCCTGCTTGCGGACTGAGCGGAGGTGTTCCGCAAAGCGGTCACCCAGTCTGCGTTTGGTCTCCCCAATGTAGAGGAGACCAAATTGTGAGCAGCGAATACAGTATACTACATTGAAAGAAGTACAAGTAAATCGCTGCTTCACCTGAAAGGAGTGTTTGGGGCCTGGGATAGTGAGGAGAGAGGAGGTAAATGGGCAGATATTACACCTCCTGCGATTGCAGGGGAAGGTGCCATGGGACGGGGATGAGGTGGTGGGGGTAATGGAGGAGTGGACCAGGGTGTCGCGGAGGGAACGATCCCTTTGGATTGCTGACAGGGGAAGGGAGGGGAAGATGCGACTGGTAGTGGCATCACGCTGGAGGTGGTGGAAATGGCGGAGGATGTTCCTTTGGATATGGAGGCTGATGGGGTGGAAAGTGAGGACAAGGGGAACCCTGTCACGGTTCTGGAAGGGAGGGGAAGGGTTTGAGGGCAGAGTTGCGGGAAATGAGCCAGACACGGTTGAGGGCCCTATCAGCAACAGTGGGGGGGAATCCTCGGTTGAGGAGAAAGGAGGTCATATCAGAAGCACCGTCATGGAAGGTAGCATCATCAGAGCAGATGCGTCGGAGACGGAGAAACTGGGAGAATGGAATGGAGTCCTTACAGGAGGTAGGGTGTGAAGAAGTGTAGTCGAGGTAGCTGTGGGAGTCGGTGGGCTTATAATGGATATTAGTAGACAACCTATCCCCAGAGATGGAGACAGAGAAGTCGAGGAAGGGAAGTGTCAGAGATGGACCATGTAAAGCTGAGAGAAGGGTGGAAATCAGAAGCAAAGTTAATAAAGTTTTCCAGTTCGGGGCGGGAGCAGGAAACGGCACCGATACAGTCATCAATGTACCGGAAAAAGAGTTGGGGGAGGGGGCCTGAGTAGGACTGGAACAAAGAATGCTCGACATGTCCCACAAAAAGACAGGCATAACTAGGGCCCATGCGGGTACCCATAGCGACACCTTTTACTTGACGGAAGTGCGTGGAGTTGAAGGAGAAGTTGTTCAATGTGAGAACAAGTTCAGCGAGGCAGAGGAGGGTGGTGGTGGATGGGGACTGGTTGGGCCTTTGTTCCAGGAAGAGGTGGAGAGCCCTCAAACCATCCTGGTGGGGGATGGAGGTGTAGAGAGATTTGACGTCTATAGTGAAGAGGAGGCGGTTGGGACCAGGAAACTGGAAATTGTCAAAATGACGTAGGGCGTCAGAAGAGTCACGGATGTAGGTGGGAAGAGACTGGACCAGCGGAGAAAAGATAGAGTCTAGATAGGAAGAAATAAGTTCAGTGGGGCAGGAGCAGGCTGACACAATGGGTCTGCCGGGACAGTCCCGTTTGTGGATTTTGGGAAGGAGGTAGAAGCGGGCTGTCCAGGGTTGCGGGACTATGAGGTTGGAAGCTGTAGAGGGAAGATCTCCAGAGGAGATGAGGTCAGTGACAGTCCTTTGGACGGTGGCTCGATGTTCGGTGGTGGGGTCATGGTCCAGAGGGAGGTAGGAAGAAGTGTCCGTGAGTTGGCATTGAGCTTCTGCAAGGTAGAGGTTGGTACGCCATACAACAACAGCACCGCCCTTGTCTGCAGGTTTGATGACCATGTCGGGGTTAGACCTGAGAGAACGGAGTGCCTCAAGTTCAGAGGGGGACAGGTTAGAGTGAGTGAGGGGGGCAGAGAAATTGAGATGACCAATGTCTCGCCGACAGTTTTCAATGAAGAGATCAAGAGTGGGTAAGAGGCCAGGGGGAGGGGTCCAGGTAGAGGGAGAATGCTGGAGGCGGGTGAATGGGTCTGCTGGTTGGGGGGAGGACTCCTGGTCAAAGAAGTGAGCCCGGAGGCGGAGGCGACGGAAGAAGAGCTCAACGTCACGCCGAAAGCAAAATTCATTGAGGTGGGGGCGTAAGGGGATAAAACTGAGACCTTTGCTGAGTACAGAACGTTCAGCATCAGAGAGGGGGAGGTCAGAGGGTATAGTGAATACACGGCAAGGGGTCAGATCAGAAGGGGTGGGATCAGAGGGAAGTGAAGCGGAAGGAGGATCTGGAGGAGCATTCGTCCCCATCAGCTGCTGGAGCTTGCGTTCCTTGACACCTGAAACGAAGAAAAAAAGTTTTTTGTTAATGCGTCGGATGAGACGAAAGATGAAATGAACTGCGGAGTAGAACAGCTTTGAGATAAGGTGAGGCGATGCTGCTGGAGAGAGAGGTCCAGTGTGTGCATGTGGCGGCGCATAGCACTGAGTGTGGATCTCAGGATGCGGCGAGAGTAGCAGTCTGAGGAACGTTGTATTTCTCGGAGATACCTGTAGTCCTGGGTGGATTCAAAGCATGATGGGTGAAACATTGGTAGGAGTTGTTTATAGGCCACCAAACACTCGTGGTAGTGTGGGGCATGGCATTAATCAGGAGATTAGAGAAGCATGTAGCATGGGTAATACAGTAATCATGGGCGCCTTCAATCTGCAAATAGACTGGGTAAACCTAATGAGCACTAATGCTGTGGAGGACGAGTTTCTGGAGTGTGTTAGGGATGGATTTCTGGAGCAGTATGTTGAGGAACTGACTAGAGAACAGGCTATTTTAGATCTAGTATTATGCAATGAGAAAGGGTTAATGAATAATCTTGTTGTAAAAGAACCTTTAGGGATGAGTGACCATAATATGAAAGTTTTACATTATGTTTGAAAGTGAGGCACTTCAATCTGAAGCCAAGGTGTTAAATTTGAACAAAGTATGAGGGGAAAATTGGCTGAGGTGGATTGGGAAAATACATTAAAAGGTATGACAGCACATAGGCAATGGATAGTTTTCAAAGAAATATTACATAGTTTGCAGCAACTGTACAGTCCTTCAAGGTACAAAACCCCCAAAGTAAAGGCAGTCAACCGTGGATAACAAAGGAAGTTAAGGATTGTATAAGATTAAAAGAAAAGGCCTGTACAATTGCCAGAAATAGTAGTTAATCTGATGATTGGGAGGATTGTAGAATACAGCAAAGGAGGAAGAAGAAACTGATAAAGAAAGGGAGAATAGAATATGAATGTAAAGCAGCAAAAAATATAAAAATGGACTGTCAAAGCTTCTATAAGTATGTAAAAAGGAAACGTTTGGTTAAGACAAATGTGGGTCCATTACAGGCAGGGTCAGGAGAATTTATAATGGTGAATAGAGAAATGGCACAGAAGCTAAATGATTACTTTGTGTCTGTCTTCACTGAGGAAGATACAAGAAATCTCCCAGAATTAGTGCTCCAAGGGATTAGGGGGATTGAGGAATTGAAGGAAATTAGCGTTAATAAGAAGGTTGTATTGGGGAAATTAATGGGGCTGAAGATTGATAAGTCCCCAGGACCTGATATTCTACATCCCAAAGTGTTGAAAGAGGTAGCTATGGAGATAGTGGATGCTTTGGTGATCATCTTCCAAAATTCTATAGATTCTGGAACGGTTCCTGCAAGTTGGAAGGTCGCAAATGTCACCCTACTATGTAAGAAGGGACAGAGAGAGAAAACAGGGAATTAAAGACCTGTTAGCATTACATCAGTCGTTGGGAAAATGCTAGAATCTATTCTAAAGGATGTGATTAATGGACATTTGGATAATAATGATCTGATTGGGCATCGTCAACATGGATTTATGAATGGGAAATCATGTTTAACGAACTTGTTGGAGTTTTTTGAGGATGCTACTAACAGAATTGATAAAGGGGAGTCAGTGGACGTGGTATACTTGGATTTTCAAAAGGCCTTTGATAAAGTCCCCCAGAGGAGGTTCATTAACAAAATTGAAGCACAGGATAGGAGGTAATATACTGGCATGGATTAAGGATTGGTTAACAGGCAGAAAACAGAGAGTAGGAATAAACTGGTCATTTTCGCCTTGGCAGGCTGTGACTAGTGGGGTACTCCAGGATTAATGCTTGGGCCCCAGATGTTCACAATTTCTATCAAAGATTTGGATGTGGGGACCAAATGTAGTAATTCCAAGTACGCGGATGAGACAAAACTAGGTGGGAATGTGTGCTGTGAGGAAGATGCAAAGCAGCTTCAAGGGGCTTTGGAAAGACTTAGTGAGTGGGCAAGAATGTGGCAGATGGAATATAATGTGGAAAAATGTGAGGTTATCCACTTTGGTAGGAGGAACAGATGTGTAGGGTATTTCTTAAATGGTAAAGGGATTAGAAAACGTAGATGTACAAAGGGACCTGGGTGTCCTTGTCAATAAGTCCCTGAAAGCTAACATGCAGGTGCAACAAGCAATTAAGAAGGCTAATGGTGTGTTATTGACCCTTCTTCAGAACCGATGAAGGGTCATTGACCTGAAACGTTAACTCTGCTTCTCTCTCCACAGTTGTTGCCAGACCTGCTATTTCCAGCATTTCTTGTTTGTGTTTCAGATTTCCAGCATCTGCAATATTTTGCTTTAATTTAAGATATTTCCCCTGGTTGAGGAGTCTAGAAGCTGGGGACACAATTTCAAAATAAGGGGGAAGCCAGTGAATCTTTGGAATTCTCTACCCCAGAGGTCTGTGGAAGCTCAGTCATTGAGTATGTTTAACGCAGAGATTGACAGATTTCTAAATACAAATGACATAAGGGGATATGAGGGTAGTGTGAGAAAAAGGCATTGAAGTGGATTATCAGCCATGATTGTATTGAATGACAGAGCAGGCTGAATGGCCTACTCCTGCTCCTATGTTCCTGTCTTCCAGTCGGCCCATCATGTCCGCACCAGCTCTCTGACAGAGCAACTCCCTCAGTTCCATTCCCTTGCCTTCTCCCCATAACCCTGCAAATTCTTCCTTTTCATATAACTGTTTGATTCCATTTTGAATGTTTCAATTGAACCTACCTCCACCGTGTTCTCAGGCAGCGCATTCCAGACCTTGACCACTTGCTGCGTGAAAAAGTTTTTCCTCGTTACTTTTGCTTCTCTTACCAAATACTTTAAATCTGTGCCCACTCGTTCTTGATCCTTTCAGGAGTGGGAACGGTTTCTCTCCATCTACTCCAGACCCCTCATGATTTTGAATACCTCTGTCAAATCAATTTTTCCATTTTAATGGCATTGAATGGAAAGAGATTTTTACTTTGGAATTCTATGCACAAATTGGAAATATGTTTGGTCAGGTTATGTGTTGCACTATATGTAATGAATTCTTTATGTTGTCTGACGCAACAGTGGAGTCCAGTTATGCTGAAGGTCTCTAACAGGTTTATTACAGCTAAACTACTATATACAGCACAGAGCAAACTATTTACCAGACTTTCCTCTAGGTTTTAGAGTTGCACAGTGACTTTGGCTTGAGTCACATCACTGCATCCTGGTACTTAGCTCATTAGCATACAAAGATTGTAAAGGGACATCACTCTTAAAGGCAATCAAACAACATCCCCTTTCTTTCCAAAGATAAATCTCAAATGCCATAAGTAAGGAACACATAAAATTAGATAACATCAAAATTATTTACACTGGATAGAGATTATGAAATTTACACGTGCAGAAGCTTAAGAATCCGCATATTGTTTCAGTGGTTTGACAACTCTTGCTCGGAGTATTTGCATCTCAGCTGTTGCTGTTTTTCCTGAGGTTTCTCCCTTTCTGCATTCAGTTTCTGTTGCTGTCCTTCAGTCTGCTAACATACGCCATTGCATTTCTCAAGATGACAACTTTTGACGCTTTGTCAATCTTGGAAAGTTCCGGCACCTCATCTTGAAAAGACAACAGACAATACTTCAAATCATTCCTCTTCAGCCTCCTCAGGCCATTGCGTGTCCTTTGGCTCTCCTCATCCTCTGTGTCTGAAAGCCTGGGGCTCAAAGTTGAGGACTTGTTGCAGGAGGAGTACTTGGTGGCAGTATCTGTCTGTTCTGGCTCGTTTTGGTGCTGGTGGTTCTCTGGATAGCAGAGGTAAAGGCACAGCATAAAGGCCTGCTACCCGACCCGAACTCAACGGGGCCCGACGACATGTGCCAGGTTCGGGTCGGGTCGGGCCCCTCTTCCGGGTCCAGCTTTCAGGCTAGGGAAGGGTCGGGCTGGGTCCAGGTCGGGCCGAATCCGGGTTGGACCGGACACACACGGTAAGTGATCTGCTGGTAAGGATTAAAATGAAAAAACTTACCTGAGCTGGGAGTCCAGGATGTCAAGCAGGGAAACTGAGTCTGCGCAGTGAGTGAGTGACATCTCTATGACGTCATCACACACACGCTGCAGCTTTCTGGAGGTTCCGAGTCGGAAGGTAAGTAAAGGGATGGTCAGATCGGGCTCAGGTCGGGGTCGGGCTCAGCTCAGGTCGGGCGCCGGGCAAAATTGGAGGGACACCGGCCGGGTCAGGCTCGGGTCCGCTGTGGTTTGGTCGGGTTCAGGGCGGGTTCTTTCTCCCCGACCCGAGCAGGCCTTTAGCGCAGCATAGTTGTGCTGTTGCTGGATTTCCAGACTGCACTGTTTGATTCTTACTAGAGTCTACGAGTGGGTCCTTGGATATTTCCCCTTGGGAATGCTCCCCATTGCCAGCCTTTGCTTTTTAGTGATTACAACGTTAGTCTATTCTTCTGAGTCACTGGAGCACGAAGAAATATTGCCTGTTGACAGAGAAATTTCACCATCTGAATTTGGATCTTCATTCTCTTGGTTTGGCATCTCTGAGAACATGCAGATACTCTCAAAACAAGAACTACTGAGATCCTGGAGCAACTGTGACTCAATGCAGGTACCCTTGGTCTCTTCTGCTGTAATTGGTACCTTGGTGAGCTCATGGATAGTTATGATGTTGAGGTCCTTATACACTGGTAGTCCTGCCACTGCTGGTCTGCTCATGTCTGCCAGGTAAAATATTTGTGGTTTCCATGCTGACTTACCATAGCTGCATTGCATTATTAGTGTGCCACTGCAAGGGATAGGTCACCCATTGTATGCAGATAACTTGGTAGTTGTTAGTTGTATCGTTGATTTCCAACAACTCCGGTACATATCCTTAAGGATGCTGACTGGTAGGATATTTGCACTAGCGCCAGTGTAAATCATATCCCTGAGTTTGCCAGCTTTCTTTGGGCATGTGATGCTTAGTTGTTTGACTTCATCAACATGTCGTGTCGGGTCACAATGTGAAACGTCTTCTCATCTTTTAGCTGAGAGTTGCTTCTCTCTGTGTCTTGTCTCAGGTTTATTTCGCTGTGGACTTTGTGTATAGGCTTACATTTACGCAGGTCTCTGGTGCTTTCCTTGCTGCTGTTGCCCTGTTGCTGCACCTGTCATCTGTTTGTCTGTGTTCTGCTGTAACTCCTGGCCATCTCTTTGGAGCCAGGTTTCTTGCATTGATGGCCTATTGCACCGCACGCCTTGCACAGGTCTTAAAATGCAGGACACTTTCCAAACAGCTTGCTTGCTCTTTTCGACCTGGTTACTGATGGCTGCACCTACTGCTTGCAGATGCTGTTGTCCAGCTACAATGGCTTTATATTTCCTGCCAACTTCCAGCACAGCATCAATGCTATGACTTTTCTTTTTCCCCAAGAGGTCTTTCTGAAACGCTTCAATGGATGCTGATGCAATCACTAGCTCCATTATTCAGTCAAACAGCTCAGTTTTTGAAAAATCACATTTGCTGCCCTTACTACGGCATCTACTGATGAATTGGTCTATTGCTTCATATGGCTGTTGCTTGTAGGACATCAATTCCAGGCAGTGAATTCAAAAATACACTCTTAATCAAAGCTAATCTTCTAGCACTTTCCATATCTTTGCAGGGTCTTTTTGGTCCTCTTCAGATATGCCAGATGTATTGATTCTGTGTAATCCCTGCTTTCCAACTGCTATTAGTATTTTTACAGCCTGTTTTACTGGTTCTAAACAAGAACAAAGAACAAAGATAATTACAGCACAGGAACAGGCCCTTTGGCACTCCAAGCCTGCGCCGATCCAGAGCCTCTCTCTAAACATGTCGCCTATTTTCTAAGCTTCTGTATCTCTTTTCTTCCTGCCCATTCATGTATCTGTCTAGATACATCTTAAAAGACTCCATCGTGCCCGCATCTACCACCTCCGCTGGCAATGCGTTCCAGGTGCCCACCACCCTCTGCGTAAAGAACTTTCCACGCATATCCCCCCTAAACTTTTCCCCTTTCACTTTGAACTCGTGTCCTCTAGTAATTGAAACCCCCACTCTGGGAAAAAGCTTCTTGCTATCCACCCTGTCTATACCTCTCATGATTTTGTACACCTCAATCAGGTCCCCCCTCAACCTCCGTCTTTCTAATGAAAATAATCCTAATCTACTCAACCTCTCTTCATAGCTAGCGCCCTCCATACCAGGCAACATCCTGGTGAACCTCCTCTGCACCCTCTCCAAAGCATCCACATCCTTTTGATAATGTGGCGACCAGAACTGTACGCAGTATTCCAAATGTGGCCGAACCAAAGTCCTATACAACTGTAACATGACCTGCCAACTCTTGTACTCAATGCCCCGTCCAATGAAGGAAAGCATGCCGTATGCCTTCTTGACCACTCTATTTACCTGCGTTGCCACCTTCAGGGAACAGTGGACCTGAACACCCAAATCTCTCTGGACATCAATTTTCCCCAGGACTTTTCCATTTACTGTATAGTTCACTCTTGAATTGGATCTTCCAAAATGCATCACCTCGCATTTGCCCTGATTGAACTCCATCTGCCATTTCTCTGCCCAACTCTCCAATCTATCTATATTCTGCTGTATTCTCTGACAGTCCCCTTCACTATCTGCTACTCCACCAATCTTAGTGTCGTCTGCAAATTTGCTAATCAGTCCACCTATACTTTCCTCCAAATCATTAATGTATATCACAAACAACAGTGGTCCCAGCACGGATCCCTGTGGAACACCACTGGTCACACGTCTCCATTTTGAGAAACTCCCTTCTACTGCTACTCTCTGTCTCCTGTTGCCCAGCCAGTTCTTTATCCATCTAGCTAGTACACCTTGGACCCCAAGCGCCTTCACTTTCTCCATCAGCCTGCCATGGGGAACCTTATCAAACGCCTTACTGAAGTCCATGTATATGACATCGACAGCCCTTCCGTCATCAATCAACTTTGTCACTTCCTCAAAGAATTCTATTAAGTTGGTAAGACATGACCTTCCCTGCACAAAACCATGTTGCCTATCACTGATGAGCCCATTTTCTTCCAAATGGGAATAGATCCTATCCCTCAGTATCTTCTCCAGCAGCTTCCCTACCACTGACGTCAGGCTCACCGGTCTATAATTACCTGGATTTTCCCTGCTACCCTTCTTAAACAAGGGGACAACATTAGCAATTCTCCAGTCCTCCGGGACCTCACCCGTGTTTAAGGATGCTGCAAAGATATCTGTTAAGGCCCCAGCTATTTCCTCTCTCGCTTCCCTCAGTAACCTGGGATAGATCCCATCCGGACCTGGGGACTTGTCCACCTTAATGCCCTTTAGAATACCCAACACTTCCTCCCTCCTTATGCCGACTTGACCTAGAGTAATCAAACATCTGTTCCTAACCTCAACATCCGTCATGTCCCTCTCCTCGGTGAATACCGATGCAAAGTACTCGTTTAGAATCTCACCCATTTTCTCTGAGTCCAAGCATAACATTCCTCCTTTGTCCTTTAGTGGGCCAATCCTTTCTCTAGATACCCTCTTTCTCCTTTTATATGAATAAAAGGCTTTGGGATTTTCCTTAACCCTGTTTGCTAAAGATATTTCATGACCCCTTTTAGCCCTCTTAATTCCTCGTTTCAGATTGGTCCTACATTCCCGATATTCTTTCAAAGCTTCGTCTTTCATCAGCCGCCTAGACCTTATGTATGCTTCCTTTTTCCTCTTAGCTAGTCTCACAATTTCACCTGTCATCCATGGTTCCCTAATCTTGCCATTTCTATCCCTCATTTTCACAGGAACATGTCTCTCCTGCATGCTAATCAACCTCTCTTTAAAAGCCTCCCACATATCACATGTGGATTTACCTTCAAACAGCTGCTCCCAATCTACATTTCCCAGCTCCTGCCGAATTTTGGTATAGTTGGCCTTCCCCCAATTTAGCACTCTTCCTTTAGGACCACTCTCGTCTTTGTCCATGAGTATTATGGATGAGTCCAATTTGAAGCATAACTGCATTCTTTGTTTGAAAAGTTTGAACTCAGATAGGATATCAATGGCCTTCCAGTTCTTTCTGGGATATTTGCTATCCATCTTCATCCTGTTCTTTTGCTTACAACTTGCTTTAAGACTTGTTCAATGACTCTGCACTGTTTCCCCTATAAGAAACTCTCTTATTTAGACTAGCTGCTTGGATTGAGAGGAGCAGGTGTTTGACAGTGCTCTGTGTTTATCTTGCTTGCAGCACTTAAGCCTGTTTGTTTACACAGCTGTTCAATAGGCAGTTCTATAGCTTTTTTTGCTGGAGTTTGTTTATGTTCTTCACACTCAAGTGGTTTAATGAGTTTTTTAAAACTTTGGCTGCTTGAATCGAGACTCTACAGTGATCAGCGTTTTCCCACATTTTTTGCAAATGGATGCCTCCTATAATGGTGCCGACCTTGATCGGCCTTGGAGAGTCGGGTCTTTTTTTTTACAGTTTTTTGAAAAACTCCATCTTTTGAGCACTTCAAAGCTTGCTTTTTAAAAATCAGTATCCTTTGACTGTTGGCACAATGACTCACCCAATTTATGTGCAGCCCTGTTGTTCTGTGCTATATCTGCTACAGCTGGAGGTAAGTTCTTTTATCTGTCCACTGTTTGGGCCAGTATTTCTCTTGAAATTTCTCTCTAGTGTCTGTAGGAATTGTCATTTTCAGAGCTGTTTTACCCATGGTCTTCAACTTAGACTTTATCTTCTCACTACCGCTGCCACCATATAATGAGTTCTTTATGTTGTCTGATGCAACGTAAATGAGATGTGTGGAGTCCAGTTATGCTGAAGATCTCGAACAGGTTTATGACAGCTAAACTATTATATACAGTACAGAACAAACTATTTACAAGACCTTCTTCTAGGTGTTAGAGTTGCACAGTGGCTTGAGTCACATGACTACATCCTGGCATTTAACTCATTAACATACTAAGATCTTAAAGGGACATCACTCTTAAAGGCAATCATACAACACTACATACAAGGATTATTTTTCTGGAACACAGATTATTCACACATTTGCACAATAATTCAAAGATCAATTGATGAATTTGCAGTCGCATATAATAAAGCTGTACAAGTTTTTAAGTCCTGAAGATAACTGCATTTCTGTATAGTTAGGTTCTTTTAGGAGTATTCAAGATAGTTAATGACATTTTATATATGAAGTTCAGTTAGTTTTTACATTAGTAGGATTTTAAATATCCCAAGTGAACACACTCTAACAAAAAGTTAGATTTAACTTGCTGATCGTGTTGTCCTGTTGCTTGGCAGCAATAATGATTCAAGCAGAATGTTAGGATATATAATTGATCCATTGGCCTGCAGTGTTCACAGATGTTTTCTGATGATCCCCATAACTTCAGCAGAAAATCAGCAAAAATCCGAGAGAAATCATGGCGGATTTTGTGGCACAGATCACAGTCAGGCTAACAGTACCCTCCGTTATTTATATGGAAATCGAAAAGCAACTTCCTGTGGTTGCACATGAGCAGTTATTCCCAGCAATTAGGTATTTGCTGTCTGAGAGGCCCTGTTTCTCAAAAGGCTGTGCTATATCTCTCCATCTGACTCACCATTCAAATACATTGAAAGGTGTGAAATTCTGTACATTCGTTATAGATATGAGCTAAACTCATCAGAAAAAGTTAAAGCTTGCCCTTTCCAATGTAAATACACTTTCAATGTTTTATTTATTATTGCCAAACAACCTCTCTGGCACTGAAACTTAGCTTTTATAAGTACAGTGTCCAATTCTTTCAGATGTTAATTATCAGAGTTTTTCTTTAATTTTTTTTGATTTTTTCTTTCTGTCTCTATTGTCTCTCCCTCTCTCCTAATCCAATCTTTCCCTGTCCTTATTTTGTTTTCTATACCTGGTCTCACATTGAATTAAATATCCTAAGTGACCTTTCTTCGTCAGACTCTGCATTGCTCACTAATGACACTTCAATCTGATTGTTAAAAGACATACACAGTTGCTTGCCCTGTTCACATAGGTCCCAGATACTCTGTAGAGGGTGCTGCGCTTTTTAGACGTTTGGGCGACAGTAATTTCCAGTGTAAAAGCTCATAGAAAGTCTATGAGCAAGTGCAATGTTCGTTCATCACTGACTACAAAATCTAGCTCTATATTAACAGCCATTTCTGCCATCCTTTTGGAGCTTCTGCTGGTATTTCACCAAAGGTAAGGCGAGAGATTGGGAGAACGCCATGGAAATTTTTCTCTGTCTATATTTCAATCCATTTATTAAAGATAAAATGTACCCATGTGAATTCACATGGAAGGGAAGATTTTTGAAAAGTTATGGCAAATACTTTAAAATTCCAGTGAAATGTAATTCTATCATCTGTAGGTACGTGTGCACCACTAGATCCTAAGCAAGATTGTGTGCAAGGAAAATGTTCCTAGTCTTTTGTCCATGCCACTTCTCACAAGGACTTGCCATTCAATTTTTTTCTCTTTTGTGGGAGATGCCTCTCTTCCAATCTGTGCTTCCTCATCAAAGCTTGGCTGAGGTTGGGATTTAGCATGTAGGCTAACAGGGTGGACAGTTCCACAACATCTCAGTATCTTGTATAAATGTTATTTTATGCAGTGAGAAATCTGTGGAGCACTGTGACCAATTTTTTAATCTTTGGAAAGCTCAACATAGAAAAATAAATTACTGATGTGAGTTTGTTGTATTCTGGTGGGTGTTTTAACCCATATACACTTTGTATTGTGAAAAACATTATTTTGTGGATGGTACAAGCCTTTATTTTGGTTTGAACAAAAAGCCTCCTGGACAGCATTAGCCCACATTTCTGGCTGTACTTCCACTTATTTTATGCAAACAACAATGTACTGTATTTTCTGAAATGAATGCTCATTGAACTTTAGTGAAATTTCTACAAACCTTTGAGATAAACAACAGTAAAATAACAAGCAAAAGCAACAATCTGTGGCAAGAAAGCAACAGCCAGGACTTACTGTCATACCAAGTTCTTCTGTCGAATTGCAGTAGGCAAGTAAAAGGGTTTAAGTGATATGGAGCTAAGATTTGTACTACATTAAAAAGATGAGGTTACGGAGAGTCCACTCCATGGCTGCCTTATTATTATTTCAAGCTGAGATTTAAGATGACATTTTGTAAAAATTATACATTTATGAGGTCACTGCCTAGCAGACCTGAACCAAGCATGTGGCATACAACCTTTGAAGTCAGATTGGTCATGAGGTCTCCTTGGCTAAATGGATGACATCACAGCTGTTTACCAGCAGGAGTTCATTATCATCCTGGGTGATGTATGTGGAAAAAGTTAAAAAGAAAACATACTGGTAGAAGTAGTCAAAACCAGAATTGATGATGTGCACTCAGAGGAGTTCTTTGTGAGAAGCTACATTATTTGAGGGAAATATTTAAATATAGTAAGGAATTTGGAAAACAGCCATTTGACTGCTTCAATTTTCCACATGGGCACATTTTATTTGTTCATAGAACATCTACAAATATACTTCCAATCACAAATATAATAAAGTAGAATTTGAATGCAAGGAGTGAGCATTTTCTAATTTATATCATTATTGAAATAAGCCAAACTATTTCAATGTTAATATGATTTTAGTGCAGAAACACTGGTTAATACTAAAGTGGTAATTGTCTGATAAGCATTTCAGAATTAGCTGTCAGAACATTTGGTCCAAAGACATGCGTCATGTTTTCTTTATTGGTTTGGTTCTTAGACTGTCAGAAGTCAAAAGGAATTTGGCTTCAACTAACTCATTCAAAAAAAGAAAGATTTGGATTGATATAGTGCCTTATTCTGTCTTTCAGAAACATGCAATGAATCACTTTGAAATGTACTGTCGTTATGTAGACAAAAGTAATAACTATTTTGCTCACAGCAAGCTCCCACAAATATAAACAAGATGAATGACCAGACAATCTGTTCTTTTAGTCTATCTGATGAAAAGTCATCGACCTGAAACGTCAACTCTATCTTGCTATCTCCACAGATGCTGCCTGACCTGCTGAGTATTTCCAGCATTTTCTGTTTTTATTAGTTCTTTTGGTGGAGTTAGTTGAGGAAAGGATGTTGGCCAGTATATCAGAGCAAAACAAACCGTGGGAACTACAGGTCCATTATTCTTGTAACAGTAAATCTTAAATTAATGGAATTGATCATTGGGAACAAACTTGAGGATTATCAATAAGAAAATAACATAGTAAATGCCAGCCAGTGCAATTTTAAAAGCCATCTCCTTGATTTTTTTGGAGTAGTGATTTTCTAAATGGGCAATGGAAAGCCTATAATATAACGTACCTGGACTTTGACAAAGACCTGAATGAAAGGCTGTTTTTCAAGTTTAAGGGAATGGTTTTCCCAGATAAAACTTGGAGGTAGAGAAGAATTAACTGAATGAGAGGAAGCAGTGCTTTCTTGTTCGGGGAGTAATGTCAAGCTGCAGAGATGTACTATGTGGAATGACCCCAGGAATTGTGCTGGGGCCCCGACTGTTTCTAATTTACATAAACAATCTAGATTCAGAATTACACTATGAGTTTGTCAAATTTACAGATAATAAACTGGGGAAGGGACAGTCAAGTTTAATGAAGCAGTAAGGAACTACAGAAGGAGCTTGGCAAAAATTGTTAATGGGCAGATTAAATTTAATACAAATAAGTGCAAAGTATTACTGAAAGAAAAAATGGCAGGATGTATTTAAAGAATTATGCTGAAATGGCTAGGAAAAACTGAAAAAAGATCTGGGTGTGATAATTGACTCATTGTTTAACTGACCAATACTTATCCCTCAATCAACATAGCAACACCACAAAAACAGATTATCTGGTCATTATTACATTGCTGTTTGTGGGAGCTTGCTGTGTGCAAATTGGCTGTTCTGTTTCCTACATTAAAACAGTAACTACACTTCAAAAGCACTTCATTGGCTGTAAAGTGCTTTGGAATGTCCCAAGGCCATGAAAGGCGCTATATAAATCAAAGTCTTTCTTTTTCTTTTCTTACCATGTTCAGTATTTCACAGCAATGCGCAAGAAAACAGAATGTTGAGCTGTATTGCCAGATTAAGATATGTCTGAGGTCATTATAGTCAGGCTGCATCTCGAGGGCTGTGTACAGTTCTGGCCCCAAGGTTGAGCCCTAGTATCAGAGGGCCGAGTTATGAAGAAAGGTTAAAAGTGCTTCCAGGAATAGCCCTGACGCCCATGCAACCATGAAAGGAAACAAATGAAAGAGAACATAACTCATAATCTAGGTTGGCATTTTAGTACATTGCTGAGGGACTGCTGCATTGCCAGAGATTCTGTCTTTCAGTTAAGAGGGTAGAAATTGGTCATTGTTATGCTAATTTCCCAGATCAAGGATCAAATCAGGGTCAAAAATTACCAATTCTTTTAGGCCCTGTACCCCAAAGGCGACTACAGAAATTAGGTACTATATTGGCCTCAAGACAATTTTCAGACATTGCGTGCAGCTGCCTAAAGCAAGTAATAGGCCACACATATGCTAATAAGGGGTTCAACTCGTGTTTTGAGACCTAATAGGGCCTTCACCAACTTGTGGTTGTCCTGTTGTTTTCTCTGTCAACCCCCGCCCTTCCCAGACTTACCCGAGGGCTATTGCCAGTGAGGCAACTGGCTCAAATTCATCTGTTGAGATGGGTGAGCTGCCATTAGACTCCCCACACAGGTGTTGGCAGCTCACCTAAATTATTGAAATAAGTCTCAATTTCAGACCAACCACAAACTTGCTAGCTGGAGAACAACTGCCAGCAAAGCTCAACTCTGGATCCAAATGAATTTCTTTGCCAAAACACTGTCCTCACTTTAGTTTAGTTTAGTTTAGTTTAGAGATACAGCACTGAAACAGGCCCTTCGGCCCACCGAGTCTGTGCCGACCATCAACCACCCATTTATACTAATCCTACCCTAATCCCATATTCCTACCACATCCCCAACTGTCCCTATATTTCCCCACCACCTACCTATGCTAGGGGCAATTTATAATGGCCAATTTACCTATCAACCAGTAAGTCTTTGGCATGTGGGAGGAAACCGGAGCACCCGGAGGAAACCCACGCAGACACAGGGAGAACTTGCAAACTCCACACAGGCAGCACCCAGAATTGAACCCGGGTCGCTGGAGCTGTGAGGCTGCTCAAGTCGGCACAAAAGATCCCATTACGTTTCTAATCTTTGCCACTTCTGATGAAAGGTCACAGACTTGAAAGGTTAACTCTGTTTCTCTCTCCACAGATGCTACCAGACCTGCTGTGTATTTCCAGCATTTTCTATTTTTATTTCAGATTTCCAGCATCCGCAGTATTTTGCTTTTACAAAGATCCCAAGGTTGGGATGAGCAGGTGAGTTTGAACCTACAGCTCCCAAAGCTTTCCACCACAGAGGGTTTTTCTCAACATGCCTGGGTCTGTTTTAAATCAATTGTCATGCAGGCCCCCACCTGCCAAAAATGAGGCATATTAATTTTGGCGCATAGACATTAAATTTCAAATTGTTGCTGGGAACAAAGGAGCAGTTCCTGCTCCCAATACACAGAACAGACATGGTAAGACTAGTTTAGTCACATGACTAACTGGCTGTTGCAGAGTTTGAACTGAGAGGTTTATATTGGAGAAACAGTGTTTGGAGACAGAAAGTTCTTGGCTCCTGGATTGAAAAGAACCTCTCCTGTCTGCTCCCATCTCTTTCTCAACAGCTTCGGAATCCATTGAAGACACATAAACCCCAAGAGAGAAAAGTCTCCTACAGTGAACAAGGTTTAAGAAGAATACTGGGTCTCAGCGAAAAACAAGATCTACCTACAAGCAAGGACTCTACAGTGAGCTCGAATAACCATAACAACCCTTCAGATATTGCCTCAAACCTTTCCACTTTATTTTTTCTTCTGCTCTTTTCTGTCCCTATTTGCATGTGTGTATCGCATATGCATGCTAGCGTGGGGCACGGCTTGTATCCATAGGGGTTAAATGAATTAGAGTTTAAGTTTTAGTTTTAATAGATTTCACTTTCCTTCTTTAAACCTTGTTTGTGCTCATTTATTTGCCTTATAATTGGAAAGCGGTGAACAAGGATTCACCAAGGGGGAGCTCAAGACACAGTGTGTTTAAAATTAAACCCTGTTACAGTAAGACCAGGTGAAGGCTGAGAGGGACCCCTAGACACCTTTCTCACCTGGTTCTAATAGAAATTTGGGTGCTGGCGTCCGGAATTGACCCATAGACAAACGAGAGAAATTGGAAGCCAAATTGTTCCCAATCAAAAAAGAGCCAGAGTAATTCAGGTTTTCTTGTGTGTGATTGAATACTAACATGTCTGCAACTGAAGCTTGCAGCTCTCCAAGCCAGGGTGAAATAACTTGGGATAAGTTAAAAGCACTGTCTATGGAGGAATTGAGGAAAATGGCTGAGCAGTCTGGGATCACTGTACGTGGCAGGCTAGGAAGTCTGAACTTGAGTTATAAGGAATTCTTGTCAAAAGGAAAAGTGATTCCTTATCCCTCAAATGAGGCAGGTAATCCTATAGTAAAACATAGGGATACAGGAACCACCCAAACTATTATGATGGGGAAAGGCATATGTTTTCCACCAGAAAGCGCACTGAATTCCAAGGTTTTAGTGAATGGTATTGGCAGGGAATATATTCCCGTACCTTTGTATCGGGTGTACCTAGACCTTGACCTAATGTCTGGATCGATAACTGTAGGAGTTGTCCATAGTTTGTCTGTAGACGGAGTTGACCTATTCCTGGGGAATGATTTGGCCGGAGTGAAGGTAGTAGTACAAAAACCGCTGAAAATGCAGGGGATGTGTATAAAATACTTGAGAGTTATAAGGAATTCTTGTCAAAAGGAAAAGTAATTCCTTATCCCTCAAGCGAGGCATGTAATCCTATAGTTAAACTTAGGGATACAGGAGCCACCCAAACTATTATGATGGGGAAAGGCATATGTTTTCTGCCAGAGAGCGCACTGAATGCCAAGGTTTTAGTGAATGGTATTGGCAGGGAGTAATATTCCCCTACCTGGTATCGGCTGTACCTGGACTTTGACCTAATGTCTGGAACGGTAACTGTAGGAGTTGTCCATAGTTTGCCTGCAGATGGAGTTGACCTATTCCTGGGGAATGATTTGGCCAGAGCGAAGGTGGTAGCTTTGTCACAGAAAGACCAAGTGAAGTCAGAGAGACTGAACAGTTGCAGAGAAAGGTTCCAGGAATTTTTCCTTCATGTGTAGTGATCCGAGGAATGGTTAAACAAGTTCCATTGTCATAAAATGGCACCACAATCAGATAATCAAATATTTGAACATTTCTTTAGGGATTTGGATAATCCAAAGGAAATATTCAGCAAGTCCTCTCTGATCAAGGCTCAGCAAGCCGATCCAGAATTAAGTAAAGTGGCATAATCAGCTCTAATAGAAGCTGAGGCAAAGGGACTTCCAGAAGGCTATTATATTAAAAATGGGATTCTGATGAGGAAGTGGAGACATCCTCACAGACTTGTGGACGATGAATGGACGGTTGTTCACCAGATAGTGGTAATGCCCAAGTATCGCCGGTAAATATTAAGGATAGCGCATGTAATTCTTCTGGCAGGACATGTGGAGATCCGGAAGACCCAATCACAGATAAGTCGACATTTTTACTGGCCAGATCTTTCCAAGAACGTGGTGCAGTTTTGTAAAACGTGCCATGCGTGCCACATTGTGGGAAAACCCAACCTGCCAAAAAACCGGCACCTCTAATTCCCATACCAGTTTTTCGGGAAACATTTAGCAGGGTGTTGGTAGACTGTCTAGCACCTTTACCGAAAACAAAAGCCAGACACCAATATATACTCACTATCATGGATATGGCTATTCGGTTCCCAGAGGCCATTCCCTTGAGAACAATTTCTGCTAAGATAGTGATAGAGAAGTTAACCCAGTTCTTCACTAGATATGGATTACCAATTGAGATTCAGTCGGATCAAGGTTCCAATTTTATGTCAAAAAATTATCAGGAAGTTATGGGTGATTTGGATGTAACACAGTTAAAGTCTTCAGCATACCACCCACAGACACAAGGGGCTTTAGAAAGGTATCATCCTACTCTCAAAACAATGATCAGGGCATACTGGTACGAATATCCCCATGATTGGGATAAAAGGCTAGAAGTTATTTTGTTTGCCACTAGGGATTCACCTAATGAGTCTACCAGTTTTAGTCCTTTTGAATTGACATGAGATGAGATCCTCTAAAACTAATTAAAGAAAGGTTTCTAGAATAGAGGGACCAATCTTCTGTGTTCAATTATGTATCCGTGTTCCGGAAATGGCTCCCGAGAGCCTGCAAAGTGGCTCAGGAATAACTTAAAGCTTCCCAAACAACCATGAAGAAATGGGTAGACAAGCATGCCAAGACCCAAACATTTCAACCAGGGGATGAGGTGTTAGTATTACTGCCTTTATAGGATGAACTGCTGAAAGCATGTTTCAGTGGTCCATATTAAGTGGTCAAAAGAATTGGGAAAATAAATTATTTGATTGATACTCCAGATCACCAGAAAAAGAATCAGCTGTTTCATATCAATATGTTCAAACAATACTATCGCTGAGAGGAGGATAAGCAAGAACAGGTACGTCAGGTAGTAGAGACAGTGAGGATGAGGCAGAGGATGACTTAGACAATTCTCAAATTGAACCTCCTACTATCCGGTTAGCTAAACCTGAATTGTTAGGGAGATTGGACACTATGCTTTCATATTTAGATGCAGAACAATGAGAAGACCTAACAAGGTTACTCACGGCATTTAAAAGTGTCTGTAGGGACAAACCAGGATGTACAACCTTAGCCATACATAATGTGGATGTAGGGGAATCCTTTCCTATAAAATAGCATCCTTATCATTTAAGTCCAGAGAAACAGGCCCAGGTAAAAGCAGAAATCCAATACATGCTGGAAAACCACCTAACTGAACCCAGTAAAAGCAGCTGGAGATCCCCAATTGTGTTAGAGCCTAAACCTGACGGTTCAACTAGATTCTGCATAGACAACAGAAAGGTTAATGCAGTAACAAAGGCAGACTCCTACCCAATTCCTTGCTTGGAGGACTGTATTGACAGAGTGGGCAGTGTCACATTTCTTACAAAAATAGATTTGTTGAAGGGATACTGACAGGTCCCTTTAACACCCCGAGCTAAAGAAATATCAGCCTTTGTCACACCAGACGGTCTTTTCCAATGCTGAGTGATGCCATTCAGGCTAAAAAATGTGCCAGCCGCTTTTCAGAGACGAATTAACCAAGTGGTAACCAGTGTTCCTAACTGCATGGTTTACCTTGATGATGTGCTGGTATACAGTGACACTTGGAAGGATCACTTGGAACAACTAGAAGCTCTGTTTAGAAAAGTAAAATTGGCTGATTTAGTGATAAATCTTGCCAAAAGTGAATTTGCAAAAGCCAGAGTAACCTACCTGGGGCATATAGTAGGGCAAGAACAAGTGTTGCCAAAAACAGCAAAAGTACACGCATTGATGGAGTTCCCCACCCCAGGACTAAGCAAGAAATCATGATGTTCTTGGAGATGTGTGGTTGCTACTGCAAGTTTGTACCAAATTTTAGTACTATAGCTGCTCCACTGACAGCTATGCTACAAAAAAAACAAGGTAGTGTGGTCAGTGTCAAGCATGTTTTGAGAGGCTGAAAGCCATTTTGATTAATGAATCAGTGTTGGCTGCTCCAAATTTCACTAAGCCCTCCAAGGTATCATTTGATGTTAGTTAGCTGGGGATCAGTGCAGTCCTGTCACAAGATGATGAATCAGGCATGGAAAGGCCAGTGGGATACTTTTCCAAAAAGCTAAATCGACACCAAAAATGATATTCAACAGTGGAAAAAGAAACTCTAGGCTTATTACTAGCTCTTAAGCATTTTGAGGCCTATGTTCGCCATGACTACAGAGAGAGACACTAGTGATCATAACACCCTAGCCTTTGTAGAAAAATTCAAAAACCAGAATGCCAGGCTATTTGGATGGAGTTTACTATTGCAACCTTATCACTTAAAGATTATCCACATTGTGGGGAAAAAAATATAATTGCGATGTTTTGTCCAGGATTTAACTTTGCTTTGACTTATCTGAGTGCAAAGACGGTACAAAGCAGAACTATATTAGCTACAGGTAAAGAGTGAATAAGTATGAGTGTGAAAATGTGTTTTAAAGTATTTTTCATCTTCTGTTTTCTTCCCACACTTTGTAATGCAATTCATTAGAAAATGGTGTTTCCTTCCTCCAAGGATGGAGGCGTTATGATGGTGCTTCTATATTTTTTGTTAGGTTTTTTTGAGGACTTTTGTATTTTAGAATTATGGATATTGTTTTATTGGGGAAAACTAAAAAGGATTCCATGGGTGTTTTTCTCACTGGGGTCATTGAAAAGACACTGAAAGGTCTTGTTTGAAAATGACATTTACTGGAAGTTAGCTGTCTTCAGATAAATGCCCAGCAGGAGCTTTTGACTTGAGGGAGATGTTTACAGAGAAGTAACAGGTCAAGATTTATAGAGTTTAGGAGGCTTGACTCTTGAGATGTTTTTGGTTTTGCTTTGGACAGTGTATCGGGGTGGGCACTGTTTTGAAGGCAGTTGGATAAAACCAGCCAAGAGAGCAGTCACCATTAGCACCCTCTTCCATCTCTTTGAGAAGTTCCTGAGAATCAAGTGTAAGAAATAGAGAAACTGATGCTGCATCTCTCCTGAAAAGCCTGCCAGAAACCCCTGTTGTCACATTTCTCCGGGAAAGCCTGCCAAACTGATCTTCAACATTGCCTGCAAAGAACTGTTCTAGAAAGATCCCAGTGACAGCATCTACGTGTATTTGGGACATCAAACCAAAAAGGGACAATTGACATATTTCCATATCTTCTCTTTTTTCTTCAAGAATTAGCAAGTGTTTGGCCATAGTATTCTTTTTTGTCTTTTTTGTGTAACAGAGCTCTAAAGAGAAAATCTCTATTTTTTTCGGTTAACCAGTGTGTGTGTGTGTGTGTGTGTGTGTGTGTGTGTGTGTGTGTGTGTGTGTGTGTGTGTGTGTGTGTGTGTGTGTGTGTGTGTGTGTGTGGCTAAGGTAAAAGGGAACTTTCATATTTCACTCTGTGTGTTAATGCTTTGCTTCATTACTGGTTATGTCTTGTTTTATAATAAACTGATAATTTTGTTGTTTATTAAAGAAACCTGGTTGGTGTATTTTATTCTGGGATAAAGAATATGATTGACCATATTGGTAACTGGGTAAACATTTAAATATATGTTGTGACCTGTGGAGAAGTAGAATTAGAAAAGACAGTGCACTCCTCCCACTTGGTCGTAACAATACGAGCTTTGGGAACAACAATCACAGGCAAGGCAACCAGATGACCTCAGCAAGGCAAGATATGTGGCAAGTATGGTCTGATGAACCAACCGAGAAATTGTTCTGCTTACATGGACAACTGAAAGGTGTGTGGTAAGAAGGGGCACTGGGCAAGGCTGTACAAGAAGTCTGGTACTGAAAAACTGGCCAGATGTCACAGCAGACGGCGACCTGGCAAGAAACAACCACCACCTTGTGAGAGAAACAGGGATACCTTCGTAAGAGGCCAATCCATACACAGACACATCCATGAGATAGACATGGACGTGAGTAGCAAAGAGTGCACTGATGGTGAGCATCCTTTTCACACAGTAACAATTGCACACCAGATGACGCGGTTACTCAGCAGGAAGCATTCAACACTATTAACATCATATACCCAGAGAAGACCGGACAGCACAAATTGCAATTCAACGTCGATACAAGGGCTAGTACAAATATTATGCCATTGAGAATACTGAAGTACATGTACCTGGCAAGATAGGAAGCCATGATATAACCTACAAACACAAGACTCACTACGTACAACGGTACTCCGATTAAATGTATGGTAGCACTAAAGCTGGAATGTAGGTACAGAAACTCTTGGTGGGCACAGCAAACATTCTACATTGTTGACACTAATGGTCCAGCAGTTGCAGGGCTACCAGCATGTAGCGAGCCTCGAATTGTGGCAATCCATGCGATCAGCAGTGTGCCAAGGATAGACATGCAAAACAAATGTGATCCCATTGAAGACTTACAATGAATGTACCCAGATCATTTTGGTACAGTGGGAATTTTCAAAGGAGATGCCACTCTACATGTGAGAGATGATGCCATTTGTTCAATGGATCCAACAAGGAAATGTAGCATCCATATCAAGGACAAACTCAAAGCCGAGCTGGATATTATGGATATGCAAGGAATTATTAGGTGCGTTCAGCAGCACACAGATTGCCACAGCTCTATAGCAGGGATAAAAAAAGACTGCAACATCAGGGTATGCTTAGACCCTAGAAGGCTGAACCGGGAGTTAAAATGATGTCCTCATAAAATTCCCACCTTGGAAGAACTGAATCCAAAGTTCACACAAGCTTTCTAAGCTGGATGCAAAGCATGGATACTGGTTGGTCCATCTCTCTAAAAGTTCACAGCAGTTAACACCTTACAGGACTTCATCTGGAAGATTTTTTTGTGACTATCAGTAAGCCAGGATTTATTTAAGCAATGTATGGATCATATCGCGGAGAATGTTCCAGGGTGTGTCTATATTGCAGGTGATGGGCTGGATTTTGTGATGACAGCAGGGCTCCCAGCAGCAGGTTGAGAAGGCGGGGGAATCCTGCCTCGGTCAGATGGAGCCCCTCCCAGCATAATTCCATAGAGCCGGGCCAATTAACAGCCCGGCGGCGGGATCTCCATCCCTTTAAAGATGAGGATCTCACCTCCAACAGCCAATCAAAGGGCCGGCAGCTCAGTAGTATTGACAGCGCTACCTGAAGTGGTGACCACAGCTGGTACTGCAAGAGGCCTTGCAAGCAGGCCCAGCGCTGGAGCCCGGATCGAAGATAAGTGCGGTGGGGTCGCCAGGAAAGACCAGCAGGCCCAGGGGAGGGTGGGCATTTAGTGCAGGGGGAGGGTGGTTTAGAGAGGTACAGGTTTTCACAGCATGGGCCCTCCATGGGCCACAGATTGCCCACAGGGGAGGCCCCTCCCCCAAGTCTGCAGGGAGGTCACTTCATTTTACTGGGCGACCTCCCTGTGTGGCAGAGGTCGCTCAGGCTGCTGGTTAAATCCTAGTGGCAGCAGGAAGAGGCCCTTCAGTGGGGCAACAGGCATTGTGATGGGCCCTCCGCGGCCCCGCCTCCGGTTGTAATTCTATGGGCTCCCCCAGGTCTCCGAACCCATCTCAGGGGCCCATAAAATTCAAGCCGATATAGTGGTGATGGGCAGCACAAAGGAGGAGCACGATAGGAATCTGCAAATCCTAATGCAACTGCCAGAAAGGAAGGCCTTGTATTTAACAGCAAAAAGTGTGCCATTAACATGAATCACATCAATTTGTTCAGCTCAATCTACACTGATGCGGCATAAGACATAGGTATAGGATAGGATAAGCAAGGTATAGGATATCCAGTCCATGCCAAGCCCACAAGACAAGGAAGACTTACAGATATACTTCGGTCTATTTAATTTCCTAGCTCCCTACATCTCAAATTTTTCAGAGCAATCTTCATCTCTACGGGAACTCCTTGGAAAGGATATGCCTTACCTGCGACACGAGGCCCACCATCATGCATTTGATTTTCTGAAGCAATCACTGTCGACAGAGGCATGTTTAATGTATTATGACCCAAATAAGGATACCATTCTTGAAGTAGATGCTTTGTTGAAATGTCTGGGAACAGGCTTAATGCAAGAGGGTCGTCCAATTGCTTTTCGCCCACAGAGCCCAGTTATTCCAACATAGAAAGGGAATTACTAGCTCTGATATTTGGAATCAGCAAGTTTCAAACTTATCTTTTGGTAAGCATTTCGTAGTCAAGACGGATCACAAACCATTGGTGATGATTTGGCAAAAACCACTCACCAGCGCGCCATCTCAACTACAACGGCTATAAATAAAAGTTCAAGGATATGACTGCGAGGTCTGCTATAAGCCTGGGAATCATATGGTGACTTCTGACACCCTTAGCAATCCCAGAAAGTGCGAAGACATTCCATTAGACGTCCAGGTTGACGGAGTCAACGTAGAACTGGAAGATGTATACCGGATAGGTTTGATGCGGTTCGGACAAAGGAAGTGTGGGGAACTACAGGAAGAAACTTCTCGAGACTCAGTCTTAATGGAGCTATGGGAACTCATTGTCAAAGGATGGCCTGACATGATACAAGAAGTTTCTGCAGAACTTAGAATCTTTTGGCCATACCAAGATGAGTTGGGGGTTTCTAGTGGTGTGATCTTCAAGGGAAGGCAGGAGTTAATTTCACAATCACTTCACTGTGACATTCTTTTGCAGTTACACCTAGGTCATATGGGTGTAGAGAAATCCAGAAGACTTGCCTGCGAAACTGTCTACTGGCTCGGAAATAGCAATGACACGGAACGAGCAGTATGGTCATGTGATGCATGCCAAGAGCATCATCCAAGCCAACATAAAGAGCTACTTCATCAGCACGAAGTTCCATTGCATCCTTGGGCACAGGTCGCCACTGATCTTTAATAAATGTGATGACTATCTTTTGCTAACCAATTATTTCTCCAAGTTCTCCATAATCTGACAATTGAGGGACACATCAAGCCAATAAGATGCTAACACTAACTGCGCAATATTCAGCTTATTTGGCCTTCCACAGGAAATAGTGTCAGACAATGGACCACAATACACCACTGAACTGTTTGAAGATATGTGTAAGAAGTGGGCAGTGAACCATGTTAATCTTCACCAGGTCGAATAGCTGAAAGAATGGTACGCACAGTCAAAGCACTGATTGTGAGGTGTTGAGAAACGAAACAAGATCTACATATAGCCATGTTACACTGGAGAGCAACACCAATAGGCACAGGATTACCATCACCTGTGGAAATTATATTTGGAAGGCAAATTAAGACAACTCTTCCATGCCATAATTTCATCAAATCTTCATCAATACAGGACAAACTATTTTTGAAAGAAGAAAAGATGAAAGTTGTGCAAGACAAACACGCAGGTGTGGAACTACCACCGTTACAGCTTGGACAGAAGGTCAGAGTGATCCATCCACAGGAGAGAACATATTTCCCGCGGAAATGTCCAAAGTCTGCAATGAACCAAGGACGTATGAAGTTACCACTCTGAATGGAGCTGTACTAAGGAGAAGCAAATGTGAGCTGAGGGAATTAGCTAACAACATTGTACCTGACAACCCTATTGCTTCGAGAACTTGTTCACATTCCAATCACAGGACATAGTGAAGAAAACTGACAAGTGTAATGCTCAAGCACAGGATGACTGTCAGAACACACATACAGGTCAAGAGAAAACAGTTGACAAATCTAATTCTCAACCAAGCTACATGGTGACAAGATCAGGTCGAGTCAGTAGACCACCTCTACATCTTAGAGACACTTGACTAAAGGACATGAGAGTAAGTGCATATGTTCTTAAATATATATTAAATATATATAAATATATATATTAAATAAACGTTGTTCAAAACTGTTCTTTTTCATTATGTACATAGTTTATCTTTTGTGCATTTCCATTTCAGGGAAGGGGGATGTTGTGATATCACTAACAGTCTGAATACTTCACACATCATCACAGGAAATGACATCAACCAACACATAATAGTTCAGTTGGGGTTGTGTTAGTCACCTAGTCACATGTGAATTATACAGCAATCTTGTAAACCTGTTAGTTAACAATAAAGAACTCACTGTTTTATTACTACTCAACTCAACGTTGTTTGGTACCTTATTGCTGAAGAGGCAACAACACAACAGAAGTGTTGTTAAACCTTCTTAAACTGCTGCAGTCCATGTGGTGTAGGTACACCAACAGTGCTGTTAGGCAGAGAGTCCCAGGATTTTGACCCAATGACAGTGAAGGAACGGCAATATAGTTCCAAGTCAGGATAGTGTGTGGCTTGGAGGGGAATTTCAAGGTGGTGGTGTTCCCAAGCATCAGTTGTCGTTGTCCTTCTAGGTGATAGAGGTCATGGGTTTAGAAGGTACTGTCGAAGGAGGCTTGGCGAATTGTTGCTATGCATCTTGTAGATGGCACACACTGCTGCCACTGTGCACCATTGGTGGAGGGAGTGAATGTTTAAGGTGGTGGATGGGTGCTGATCAAGCGGGCTGATTTGTCCTGGATGGTGTCGAGCTTCTTGAGTGTTGTTTGAGCTGTATTCATCCAGGCAAGTGGACAGTATTCAATCACACTCCTGACTTGTGCCTTGTAGACGATGGACAGACTTTGGGGAGTCAGGAGGTAAGTTCCTTGCACAGACTTCCCAGCTGCTAACCTGCTCTTGTAGCCACAGTGTTTATATGGCTACTCCAGTTCAGTTTCTGGTCAATAGTAACCTCCAGGATGTTGATTGGAGGGTGGGAGGGGGATAGAATTCAACGAAGGTAATGCTGTTGAATGTCAAAGGGAAATGGTTAGATTCTCTCTTGTTAGAGATTGTCATTGTCTGGCACTTATGTGACGTGGATGTTACTTGCCTAAGCCTGAATGTTGTCCAGGTCTTACTGCATGTGGGCATTGACATCTTCAGTATCTGAGGAGCTGCAAATGGTACTGAACACTGTGCAATCTTCAGCAAAACATCCCAATTTCTAGTCTTATGATGGAAAGAAGGTCATTGATGAAGCAGCTGAAGATGGTTGGGTTTAAGGCACTACCCTGAGGAACTCCTACAGTGATGTCCTGGGCTGAGATGATTGGCCTCCAGCAACCACAACCATCTTCCTTTGTGCTAGGTATGACTCCAACCAGTGGAGAATTTCCCCCCGATTCCCATTAACTTCAATTTTGCTTGGGCTCCTAGATACCACACTAGGTGTCAAGGGCTGTCACTCTCATCTCACCTATGAAGTTCAGCTCTTTTGTCCAAGTTTGGACCAAGACTGTAATGAAGTCTGAAGCTGAGTGGCCCTGGTGGAACCCACACTGAGCATCGATGAGCAGGTTATTGCGGAGTAAATGCTGCTTGATAGCTCTATCAATGACACCTTCCATCACTTTGCTGATAATTGAGAGTACACTGATGGAGCAATAATTGGCTCGATTAGATTGGATTTATTGCTTTTTGTGGACAGGAAAATCTGGGCAATTTTCGTCATTATCAGGTGGGTGATAGTATTGTAGCTGTATTGGAACAGCTAGCCTCAGGTTGCGGCTCGTTCTGGATCACAAGTGTTCAGTAGTATAGCCGGAATGTTGTCAGGGCCCTAGCCTTTGCAGTATCCAGTGCCTTCAGTCATTTCTTAATATCACATGGAGTGAATCAAATTGGCTGAAGACTGGCATCGGTGATACTAGGAACCTCAGGAGGAGGCTGAGATGGATCATCCACTCAGCAGTTCTGGCTGAAGGTGGTTGCAAATGTTTCAGTCTTGTTTTTGCAGTGACATGCTGGGCTCCACCATCATTTAGGATGTGGATGTTTATGGAGCTTCCACCTCCAATTAGTTGTTTAATTGTCCACCACCATTCTTGACTGGTTGTGACAGGACTGCAGAGCTTTGATCTGATCCGTTGGTTGTGGGATCACTTTATTCTGTCTATTGCATACTGCTTCCGCTGTTTAGCATGCACGTGGTTCTTTGTTGTAGCTTCACCAGGTTGGCACCTCATTTTTAGGTATGTCTGGTGCTGCTCATGGCATGCTCTCCTGCACTCCTCATTGAACCTGGATTGATCCCCTGGCTTGATGGTAATGGTCGAGTGAGGGATATGCCGGATCATGAGATTACATATTGTGGTTGAATACAATCCTGCTGCTGTTGGCTCACAGCAGCTGATGGATGCCTAGTTTCGAGCTGCTAGATCTGTTCTGAATCTATCTGATTTAGCACAGTGGCAGTGCTGCAAAACATGATGGATGGTATCCTCAGGGTGAAGATGAGACTTGGTCTCCACAAGGACTGTGCGGTGGTCACTCCTATCAATATTGTCATGGACAGATGCATCTGCAACAGGTAGATTAGCAAGGACGAAGTCAAGTATGTTTTCCCCTCTTGTTGGTTCCTTAACCACCTGCCGCAGACCCACTCTGGCAGATATGTTCTTCAGGACTCAGCCAGCTTGGTCAGTAGTAGTGCTACCAAGTCACTCTTGGTGATGGATATTGAAGGTCCCCACATTCTGTGCCCTTGATACCCTCAGTATTTCTTCCAAGTGGTTTTGAACATGGAGGAGCACAGATTCATCAGCGAAAGGAGAACAGTAGGTGGTAATCAGCAGGAAGTTTCCTTGCCCATACCTGATGCCATGAGACTTTGTGGGGTCCAGAGTCAATGTTGAGGACTCCGAGGGCAACTCCCTCGCAACTGTATACCACTGTGCCGACACCACTAGTGGGTCTGTCCTTCTGGTGGGACAGGAATGGTGATGGAGGAGTCTGGGACATTGGCTGTAAGGTATGATTTGTTGATTATGACTATATCAGGCTGTTGCTTAATTAGTCTTATTAGGACAGCTCTCCCCATTTTGGCACAAGTCCCTAGATGTTAGTGAGGAGGACATTACAGTGTCAACTGAGCAATGTGTGCCCTTGTCATTTCCGGTGCCTATGTCACTGCCAGATGGTCTGTCCGGTTTTATTCTTATTCAATTTTTCTGTAGTGGTTTGATATAACTGAGTGGCTTGCAAGGCTATTTCAGAGGGCAGTTAAGAGTCAATCACATTGCTATGGGACTGGAGTCACATGTAGGTCAGACCGGGTAAGGACAGGAGATTTCCTTCCCTGAAGGACATTAGTGAACCAGATGGGTTTTTCCGACAATCCGGTAGTTTCATGGTCATCAGTAATGAGACCAGCTTTTTTTTATTCCAGATTTATTCATTCATTGAATTTAAATTCCACCAGCTGCCATGGTGGGATTTAAACTTGTGTCTTCAGAGCATTAGTCCGGACCCTGGAGTACCAGTCCGGTAACATTACCACGACACTACTGCATTTGGGAATTTTTTTTGGACTACTGGGAATGCAAAGCAAAACAATTACCCTAGTGTTTCCATAAACAACAGGCTGTACACCTCCTTAATTGCCATCTCACATCGTTTTACCTTCAATTGGTATCTGAACATGGTCCTTCCCAACAAAAACTGTCTACATAAAAGTGAAATATTTACATTTGGAGGTTGCCTGAAGCCTACCACTGTGCTTTCCTTTAAGGTGAGCTTCTCCTATTTGCCAACATAGCACTACATCCAAGTGCTCCCTGAGTAGGAAGAATACATGCTGCTGTTGCTCAGTGCAGGCTCCAAGGGATGGATATGACACTATACCTCTGGGGGCAGTGTCATGAGATAGTTCTGTGTCAGCTAGACTCACACGAAGATACTGATGGCTAGTGCCCTCCCCACTAACAAGTTCTTCTTCAATCATTGAAAAGGCAGAATGGGTTGGGCAAATGTCCAATGACCTTGAAATATGTAAATTATAGAAGTGACAGGCATACAGTATTCATGACACCATATCTAAGTTTGGTCTCTCTGGGGCTCCCCTGCTGATAAGCAAACAGTTTAAACCTAAAATCAGTACCCACTGTGCAGTTTTTGGGGCATCAGGATGTGGAAAAAGAAAAAGAGATGCATGATGAAGGGTCACCACCCTGTTTCTGTAGTTACGACAGGCAGTTGAGTGGAAAAGGAGATCCTGCTTGAAATAGGTGAATTCCCATCAGAATCCTTAAATGTTTGTTAACACCAGGTCTACAGCAACTGAAAATAAAGCCTAGTATAACTAGGTGCTCTATGTTGCTTGGTGTTGAGCAGCACAAGTACATTTAATGGGCCAAAAGGAAGCTTGTTTTGAAGTTTTATGGTCAACTATGGCTCAATTGGGCTTTTTGTGTTGTTTTTCCCCCTCTTCCAACACTGATCTACATCTGATCTTTGTCTAATAGTGCAAATAAGCTGGAAATTTGACAGCTATTAGCACATTGCCACTCAGGCAGAATTAGAAACAATGCTTAACCTTTTGGGCATATCTTACATTGGTAGAGGAAATTCAGAACCAATATGTCCTTTAAAGAGGCATTTAATGTCAATATTTCATTTGTTTTCCTCCTTTTATTAGTTAGCCTTCAGAGCGAAACACAAGCCACCCAGAGCCAAACATTGCTTTCTTTGTGCCTTCTTTATTTAAAAAAAAGTTAATTTATTCCCATATGAATGGATCTGAGACAAGAGAGAATTTTACTTTATGTGGAATTAACAATAGCTGATCAGGGTATGATGAGGAGTCAGTAAGATCAAGTATCTTACTGTGCATATTGCATCTGTTTCATCAAATCAGCACCTAAATATTCACCATTGAGTGTTGAGGCCATCAGTCAATTCCATTCACTTCGCAAATAGGTCAGATAACATTCTTACCTAAAATAAACAGTGAATATATTCAATCACTTCTGCAGTTTTCCAGTCAAAATGTTCAATTAGAGAGAATGATAGATTCAGCCATTGTCTAATGTCTATCATTAAGGCCTCAATAATTGATAAAACTTGGCGATAACAGCCATGCCTTTGAAAGACAGGGCTCCTGTAATACTGCACTACAGTAATAATAACCTTTGTGAAATCTTTGTGGAAAATAAAATAGCTAAAGTCAAAGAGTAATGATGATAGTTACTGTTGCATTTTTTTTAAATGAACATTATATGCACAACAAATCCTGGAATATACTAGCAAAGGCAAAATATTTATTATTTTATTTATTTGGCAATGATGAAAAAGGCACTATTTTCATAAGAAAGATTCATTTTCTTGTCAGTGTTCAACCTTTTCCCTTGTTGAAGGCTTTAACTCCTTGCTGGGGTACAATTCCAACCTTCAATATTTCATCCAAGTGATCATTGTTCCTGCACAAGCCTCAAAAGATGAGTCTCGGTAGGTTATTTGATTGCATAGCAGATTGCAGCCAAATCAAATCCTGTCATTACACCATGGGCCATGCACACATTTTCTAATGGGATTGCTGAAAATCAGTTAGAAGCAGGAACCCCTCATGATATTCTGTTTCCTAACTCAAGGCCACTGGGGCTAATTGTAGAAGCCTACCACCAGTCTGGCTGAGATTAACTAACTCAAAACAGATTGAGGATCTATAGGGCTCAACTACTCACTATGTAGACTTACTGAGCTATTTGAATTTTTTTAAAAAAGTAATCCTCTAAATTGGTTCTATGTCACAAGCTTATTTTGTGTTCTTTTATTAATATTCTTTAGCATTTTAAAAGAAAAATATATGTGCACATGTTACTCATTTACTACCAAAGATATTTATTTGGCATAATCTTCACTGAAGTTTCTAGTTTCAGAAAGGTTGCAGAATTATTCAGCAATATAGAGTGGCCACGGCTGTGGCAAGTGGCATTATTGTGTCAGTGTACAGTAAATGGATTGAAGTTAATTTTAGAGAGACTTTGACTGCTGACTGACTGATATTGTAGCATGGAAGGAGACAGAGGTAAGGAAGTTCAGGGTTGCTGTGGCTTTGCTTGACAGATTTTGAAAGGTGTGCGGTAACTCCAAATTTTAAATTAAATTCAAGGTGGCATTGATACTTTTGTGAATAACAGATTAGCCAGTTTTGGGTTGTTTGTACTATATGTACAAACTTAAATGAATTTTAAAACTAATCTAAAAGGAATGTGGCATATACTTTCTCTTTCATCATCCGTATTGCTATCATTACCTCATTTGATGGGGAGAGAAAAAATACAAGGCTGCTCATTTTTACTGTGTTCCTTTTTGTTCTATTGGCGGTGGGGAAAAACTAAGAGAATACTTAGAAGGAAGTAGCATTTTAACACTTCAATTGAAGCAGTCACAAGGGAATTAGACAGTTATATGAAAAGGAAGAATGTGCAGGGTCATGGGGTGAAGGCAGGGGAATGGAACTGAGGGAATTGCTCTTTCAGAGAGCCAGTGCAGACACGATGGGCCAAATGGCCTCCTTCTGCACTGTAACAATTCTGTGAAAAGACGTACATGAAAACAAGGTACTAACCAGTTGAAGCTACAATGCAGGACTGCATGCATGCCAAACAGCAGAGACCGCATGCTATAGACACAGCTAAGCAATCCCATAATCAAGGGATCAGATCAAAGTCCTCCCACATCTAGTCATGAATGGTGGTAGATGGAAAGATGAGGCTCCATGGGCATCCCCATCCTCAACACTGGCAGAGTCCAACATGTGGGTGCAAAAGACAAGGCTGAAGTGTTCACAACCATCTTCACTCAGACGTGCCTTGTGGATGGTGCACCTTTGCCTCCTCATGAGGTCCACACCATTATAGAGGTCAGTCTTCAGCTAATTCAACATCTATCAACATCCTAGGGGCTACCATTGACCAGAAACTGAACTGGAGTAGCCATATAAATACTGTGGCGACAAGAGCAGGTCAGAGGCTAGGAATCCTGAGGCGAGTAACTGACCTCCTGACTCCCCAAAGCCTGTCCACCATCTACAAGGCACAAGTCAGGAGTGTGATGGAATACTCTCCACTTGCCTGGATGAGTGCAGCTCCAACAACACTCAAGAAGCTCGACACCATCCAGGACAAAGCAGCCCGCTTGATTGGCATCCCATCTACAAACATTCACTCCCTCCACCACCGACGCACAGCGGCAGCAGTGTGTACCATCTACAAGATGCACTGCAGCAATGCACAAAGGCTCCTTAGACAGCACCTTCCAAACCACGACCTCTACCAACTAGAAGGACAAGGGCAGCACATACATGGGAGCACCACCACCTGCAAGTTCCCCTCCAAGTCACACACCATCCTGACTTGGAACTATATCGCCATTCCTTCACTATCGCTGGGTCAAAATCCTGGAACTCCCTTCCTAACAGCACTGTGGATGTACCTGCCCCACATGGACTGCAGCGGTTCAAGAAGGCAGCTCACCACCATTTTCTTAAGGGTAATTTGGGATGGGCAATAAATGCTGGCCTGGCCAGCGACGCCCACATACCATGAATGAATAAATAAAAAATTCCATTCACTCCACGTGATACCAATAAATGCTGAGTGCACTGGATACATCAAAGGTCATGGTCCTGACAATAGCTCATGTAGTACTGAAGACTTGTGCTGCATAACTAGCCCTGTCTCTAGCCAAGCTGTTCAAGTGCAACTACAACACTGGCGTCTACCCAACAAATAGGAAAAATTTTCCAGGTATGACCTGTACACAAAAAGTAAATCTAATTTGGCCAATTACCATCCCATCAACCTACGCTCAATCATCAGCAAAATAATGGAAAGTGTCATTGACAGTATTATCAAAGCTACTTATTCACCAATAACCTGCTCACCGATGCTCAGTTTGGGTTCTACCAGGCCCCCTCAGCTCCAGACTTCATTACAGCCTTGGTCCAAACATGGCTAAAGGAGCAGCTTTGGAAATCTAAAGAGAAAAGTCGAGACAATGGAACGGTGTAGCAACTTGGGTAAAGACAAGAAGAGTAGGACATGAGGGGACAGAGAGATTGACGGTAATAGCACATTAGCAAATAAGGCCCATGCAAAGAATACTAGTAAAAAAAGAATTAAAAGTTCTTTATCTGAATGCGCGAAACATTTGCAATAAGATAAATGAACTAGTGGCACACATAGAGATAAATGTTTTGGATTTAAGTGCCATTACAGAGACATGGTCCGAAATTTTATGCCCCCCCCCGCCCCCAAAGAGTGGGCTGGTGGTGGTGGGGGGGTGGGGGTGGGTGGCGTAAAACTGGGTAGGTTGGTAAGGATGAGGTCAAGTAGATGTTTCCCTCATGTTGGTTCTCTCACCTCACCACTGGAGTTCAGCTCTTTTGTCCATGTTTGGACCAAGGCTGTTATGAGGTCAGGAGCTGAGTGGTCCTGGTGGAACCCAAACTGAGCGACAGTGAGCAAGTTATTGCTGAACAAGTGCCGCTTAATAGCACTGTCGACAACCCCTTCCATCAATTTGCTGATGATCAGGAGTAGACTGTTAGGGCAGTAACTGGCCGGGTTGGATTTGTCCTTCTTTTTTGTGCACAGGACATACCTGGGCAATTTTCCACATTGCCGGGTAGATGCTTGCGTTGTAGCTGTACAGTTTGGATAGGGATGCGGCTAGTTCTGGAGCACAAGTCTTCAGTATTATTGCTGGAATGTTGTCAGGGACCATAGTCTTTGCAGTATCCAGTGCCTTCGGCTGTTTCTTGATATCACGTGGAGTGAATTGGATTGGCTGAAGACTGGCATCTGTGATCCTGGAGATCTCAGGAGGAGGCTGATCATTTAGGACTGAGAGGAGGAGAAATTTCTTCACTCAAAGAATTGTGAATCTTTGGAATTCTCTACCCCAGAGCATTTTGGATGCTCCATCATTGAATATATTTAAGGCTGAGCTAGACAGATTTCTGGTCACTCAGGGAATCAAGAGATATGGGGAGCAAGCAGGAAAATAGAGTTAAGGCAGAAGATCAGCCATGATTGTATTGAATGGTGGAGCAGGCTTGAGGGGGTCATCTGTTTTCCTGCTCCTATTTCTTATGTTTTTAACTAAGAGAAGGAGGAGGTTTCATCAACATTCCCATCCTCAATGATTGCAGAGTCCAGCATGTGAACGCAAAAGACGACTGAACCAATTTCAACCATCTTCAGCCAGAAGTGCCAAGTGGCTCACCCAACTTGGCCGACTCTGAGGTCCCCACCATCACAGAAGCAAGTTTTTAGCCAGTTCGATTCACTCCATGTGATGTCAAGATAGGTAAAACCTGGCCAATTACCACCCTCTCAGCCTACTGTCAATCATGAGTAAAGTAGTGGAAGGGGTCGTCGACAGTGGTATCAAACAGCACTTACTCACCAGTAACCTGCTTAACAATGCTCAGTTTGAGTTCCGCCAGGACAACTCAGCTCCAGACCTCATTACATCCTTTAGTTTAGTTTAGAGATACATCACTGAAACAGGCCCTTCGGCCCACCGAGTCTGTGCCGACCAACAACCACCCATTTATAGTAATCCTACATTAATCCCATATTCCCTACCACATCCCCACCATTCTCTTACCACCTACCTACACTAGGGGCAATTTACCTATCAACCTGCAAGTCTTTGGCTGTGGGAGGAAACCGAAGCACCCGGTGGAAACCCGCGCAGACACAGGGAGAACTTGCAAACTCCGCACAGGCAATACCCAGAACTGAACCAAGGTCGCTGGAGCTGTGAGGCTGCGGTGCTAACCACTGCGCCATTGTGCCGCCCTTGGTCCAAACATAGATAAAAATCTGAATTCCAGAGGTGGTGTGAGCATGACTGCCCTTGACATCAAGGCAGTATTTGACTACATGTGGCATCAGGCAGCCCTAGTAAGTGTAAAGTCAATGGGAATCGGAGTAAGGGGGGGGGAAAGCTCCATTGGCTGGAGTCATACCTAGCAAAAAGGAAAATGATTGTCATCTCAGCCCCAGAGCATTGCTGCAGGAGCTCCTCAGGTTAATGTCCTAGGCCCAACCATCTTCAGCTGCTTCATTAATAACCTTCCCTCCAATGTAAGGTCATCTTATCAAATGGTGGAGCAGGCTCGAAGGGCTGAATGTCCTACTCCTGTTCCTATGTTCCTAAGTGGGAATGTTCGCTGATGATTGCATAGTGGTCACATCTATTTACAATTTCTCAGTTAATGAAGCAGTCCATGCCCACAAGCAGCAAGCCTAATATCCAGGCTTTGACTGATAAATGCAAGTAACATTTCTGCCGCATAAATGCCAAGCAATGACTAGCTTCAACAAGAAAGAGTCTAGCCACCTCCCCTTGGCATTCAATGGCATTACCATCATCAAATCCCCCACCATCAACATCCTATGGGCCACCATTGATCAGAAACTTAACTGGACCAGGCACTCTGGTGAGTGACTCATCTCCAGATTCCCCAAAGCCTTTCCATCAGCTGCGAGGCACAACTCAGGAAGGTAGTGGAACGCTCTCCACTTTCCTGGATGAGTGCAGTTTCAACAACACTCTAGAAGCACAACACTGTCCAGAACAAAGCAGCACATTTGGCCAGCACACTTATCCACCTCCTTAAACATTCACTCCCTCCACCACTGGCACAATGTATCTATAGTGTGTACCATCTACAAGATGCACTGCAGCAACTTGCCTTGGCTTCTTCGACAGCACCTCCCAAACCCATGACATCTACCATCTAGAGCAAAAGGATAGCAGGTGCATGGAGACACCATCACCACCTCCAAGTTCCCTCCAAGTCACACACCATCCTTACCTGGAAATATTTCACCAATCCTTCATCATCAATGGGTTAAAATCTTCAAACTCCCTATCTAGTAGCATTGTAAGAGTACCTTCATCGTTTGGACTGCAGCATTTCAAGAAGGCAGCTCACCACTACCTCCTCAACTGCAGTTAGGGATGGGCAATAAATGAGAAACCCACATCCCGTGATTGAACAAGAAAATGTGACACATCTGTTACAGCCTCCCTAGAAAATCAAAGCCTCATTCTGTACTGCTCCCCAGAGAACTGTAGGTATGTTCTGAGCCTATAAAACATGATTGGGAAGTTAAAGATTCCTTGGAACATGTCCCCTTCCATTTATTGTCCTTCCAGCTCTGTATACTCATTCCTCCTCTTCCTGTTCCTGCTCCTCCTTCTCCTCTTCCCAGAGTGTGATTCTTAGAAGGACCTCATCAAGAAACAACTGCAGGGCCAGAGCCCCTTAATAGTTCAAAACATACAGCAACAACTACAAGCACTTTCAAATCATTTAAGGTCACAAAAACACATAGGCTACTGAAATAAAACATCTCCAAGTGCCATATACTTCTCTACCTGACAGCAGCTGAGGATTTCTTTAAATAGTTTCAAAATGGCAACTTTTGAACTTTTATAATCCACAGTTGTTAGGCCAAAGCAGTAAGTGGCTGTAGTCATGCCGTCAAGGCGGAAAAGGGTCTAAGTTATGTCACTGTTTGAATTTATTCATGAGGCTCCCATTTGTTTTAGACAGGATTCCAGCCACTATAAGTAGTGGTCCCCCAGAAAATATGAGCAGTCTCAAAAGAGTCACTAAGTGGGCAGGTCGAACAGCCATTTTATCCTCCAGCCATTACCGCCCCATGTTCAAGTGCAAACAGAGCAGTAAAGAGATGAAAATTGCTTCTCTTGACTTACACAAAAATAGACTGGTCACAATAAGTATCACAACAGAAACTCTAATTTATTGGCAATGTTGAATTCATGCACTTTCGTGTCAATACCAAATCAGGAGTAAATTTGAATTACACATTCATAATCTGATTCAGTCATTTATGAACTTGAGTCATTGTGGTCACCATGTTTATAATTTGAAGGAGCTCCAAGTTTAGTTAGCCTTTTGCTAAATTACATTTTCAGCTTGAAAACACAGATATTTTCTGTTACATTGAACCTGCAAGATTACTTTTATAAATGTCATGATCTGATTATAACAAAATAAAAGTCATACAGAAAATGTCTTAGTTCACAGAACCCAGTAAATAAATTAAAAGAAATTACATTTTTGCTGCTGTTATATTCTAGTGGTCTTCAAATTGCTGTGACTAGGTTCTATAATGTAGACCTGCTGTCGATTATGATTTGATGCAAATCAACAGATCGAATATAAACAGGGTTTAAATGACAGTGGTAAACCTTAAACAAAAGAACATCATAGATACTGATGTTCTTGGTTACCTGACCATCAAGCATGACACTGAAGCAATGGTGACAATGTGCTGTGATGCACAATAATGCTTTTGTTGTCCTCCTTGGTTCTAGTTAATGACTTGCTGCCCTTGAGGAGAGGTAGGATGAAATGAGATTCAGATTACAGCTAAGAATTAGCCAAGAGTGAGAAAAGGTGATTAAAACCCAAATAGAGGCAAAGACTCCTGGTAACTTTACCTGCAACAGATGTTCAGCATTCAAATGGGATTTTCACAATGGTGAGCATGCAGTGAGAATTTTGGTCATGAATGTTTTCTGACTGACAGAATCAAGTCATCAAATTTACTCATTTCCTTTCAGATGCATAATTATGGAGTGGAACAATAGTGGGCCCTATTCAGTGTTACACATGTTTCCAGAAAACTTCAGAACAAATTAGGTAGAGAAACCACAAAGTACTCAGTTACATGAAGTTGGAAGCAGTAACAAGAGAAGTATTTGAGAGCATCTGCAGAGATGGCCTGATTATGAAGAAAGGCCAGAGCAAAGTTTAATTCCTTTGGAGCTTTGTTCAGCAACACTGGTTTTAATAGAGGATTTTTAAATTCCCAGACCTCCATGAAGAAGCTTGCCTTTCTCTTTCCATTCAAGCTATCATCTAGAAGGTATTCGACAAGTTCATATTTGACATCCCCTTAAGAGGGATTTGCTGACAGAAGATTTGGTTTTCTTTGCTTTTATTCCATTTCTGATTCTAACCTACCTTAAAGCAATGCTGTTTATCTCCTCTATTATTCAAGGACACAGACTAACAATATGAAGAAGAAAGCTTCTGATTTCAGATTAATTATAGCACTTGTCACTGTCAGGCAAAAGAGACATAATTCTGTCTTCCCAAACCTAATGCAAATATGAGATAAGACGCCTATTGAAATGTAACCATGTATCTAAAATATCCAATTAGTTACATTATGAAGTTTTACTGTTGATAAGAAACCTAACAACAAAAGTCACCAGGGGAGAAACTATCTTTTACGAGGAACCAGCTTGAAATAGGTGATGTGTTCAAAACTCACACTTGATGAAAGACTTGTCCCAGATTGGGCCTCAGGCCTTATCTCCATAATTCCAGCAAGCTGCAAATGCCAATTAAGCATCCATTGCAGCTCAAAGGTCTGGCACTTCCGAATATCTGTCAGCTCAGATGTCAAGTAACTTCAGACCCATCAGTTTAACATCTGTTGTGGGGAAGTTACTGGAATTTATCAGAGATAGAGGTGGGGGTAGTTTTAAATACCCTCAAGTCCACAATGGGTGGGAGAGGGTTGGGGTTAAATTGGCAAAAAATCTAAAACCCAAACCTAACCCATCATAAACGCACCTACTTCCCATTTAACCGTAGTGGATTTGGGCACATGCAAGTAACCCCTTTGGAGAGTGTGATTATAGTTTTGAGATTAGGGTGCTTTCGTGAGATTTTCGCCACAATTTGAACTAAACGCCTCTTGCATAGGTTCAAGAAACTTAGTATCAGATTGAAGGCAAGATTGAGTGGCATTTCATAGGGCTAATTAAAGGTCAGGAGCCCTGAGATTAATAAAGGTTCAGTGCTCACAGCTGCTTTCTCGATTCCCTATGGGAACAGTTTGGTGAGAGTACTTGTTGTACAGTTATTTGTATAGTTTGAAATTCTTCACACACGGAACATCAGGATGGCTACCTTAGATTGGACTTTGGGCGAGGAACACGATTAGTGTCAGAAGCAGCAAGAGCATGCTGTGTAAGGAGCTGCAGGTGGACAACATAGATGAGAGCAACAGAGGCATTACCCATATAACAGGGTGTACAGACAGAGGCTCATTCTACTTGGCCTCTCAGAAGAGCAGTGCTCGTGGAGGCTGAGATTGTCATATCAAGTGATTGTGGACATTTGTGGCCTCCAAAGATATGCTCCTTGCTGGAGCTGGTGGCCACGCATTACCAGTGCCTGTGAAAGTCACATTGCCCGCAATCTTATTGACTTTGGTGCCTTCCAAAGTGCTACTGGCTACATATTGAGGGTGTCTTAGTCAGCTGCGCATAAATGTTCAAGGCAGGTGGCTAATGGATTGTTTGCCAGGACTGGGAGGTATGTAAACTTTTCCTGTAATGACAATTTCCTGCTAACCCTCTATCACTGGACTACAATCGCAGCTGCAGGGCATCCTGTGGAGGGATTTACCCTTCACATTGATCAGCCACACTGATTTTTAAATATATCATAATTCTTCAAAGGGTGCCTCCACCATGAGGCACCCTCGTGGTCTCCTGCCTGCCTCAGCAGCATCCCTCTCTTCTGGTGGGGCTGCTGGCCAGACATCACTGGGCCTGCAGGATCCCTGGTCTGCCTGGTATCCTTAATTGGAAAGCACTCCCGGAGGCAGCTTCTTAAATGGTCGCCTCTGGGAAAATCTCAACAGCACTTGCGCAGTCGACACCATCGAGGTTGAGACCCTCATTTGTCCCAGATGACAGAAAACTTTCAAAGAAGGGAAGATTCCACCCATCGAGAATGCACCACAGAAACAGGCCATTCGGACCAACTGGTCTATGCTGGCATTTACCCTCCACATAAGCTGCCTTCCACCTTCATCTAAGCTATCAATATATCCTTCTATTTCTTTCTCCCTCATGTGCTTATCCAGCTTCCCCTTAAATGCATCTGTGTTATTTGCCTCAATTACTCATTGTGATAGCACACATTCTATATTCTTTCCACTCTTTTAGCCAAGTAGTTTTTCCTGAATTCCGTATTGGATTTATTAGTGACTCTCTTATATTTATGACTTCTAGTTTGGACACCCCAACAAGTGGAAACATTTTCTCTATGATGACCCTATCAAACTCTTTCATTATCTTAAAATACCTCTATCAGGTCACCCAGTAGTCTTTTCTACAGAAAAGAGTCCCAGCCTGTTCAGTTTTTCCCAATATGTATATCCTCACAGCTCTGGTATCATCCTTGTGAATCTTTTTTACAGCCTTGCTAGTGCCTCTATATCCTTTTTGTAATATGGAGACTAGAATTGTGCATGCTACTCCAAATGCGGTTTAACCAAGGTTAAAGTTTCAACATAACTTATCCTAGAACTGTATAAAACACCAGTTAGGCCGCAGCTGGAGTACTGCGTACAGTTCTGATTTTTTTTATTCATTCATGGGATGTGAGTGTCGCTGGTGAGGCAGCATTATTGCCCATCCCTAATTGCCCTTGAGAAGGTGATGGTGAGCTGCCTTCTTGAAGCGCTGCAGTCCATGTGGGATAGGTAAACCAACAGTGCTGTTAGGAAGGGAGTTCCAGGATTTTGACCCAGTGACAGTGAAGGAACGGCGATATAGTTCCAAGTCAGGATGGTGTGTAACTTGGAGGGGAACTTGCAGGTGGTGGTGTTCCCATGTATTTGCTGCCCTTGTCCTTCCAGGTGGTAGAGGTAGAGGTCACTGGTTTGGAAGGTGCTGCCTTTGTGCATTGCTGCAGTGCATCTTGTAGATGGTACACATTGCTGCCACTGTTCGTCGGTGGTGGAGGATGTGAATGTTTGTGGATGAGGTGCCAATCAAGTGGGCTGCTATGTCCTGGATAGTGTCGAGTTTCTTGAGTGTTGTTGGAGCTGCACCCATCCAGACAAGTGGAGAGTATTCCATCACATTCCTGACTTGTGCCTTGTAGATGGTGGACAGGCTTTGGATGAGTTACTCGCCGCAGGATTCTGAGCCTCTGACCTGCTCTTGTGGCCACGGTATTTATATGGCTACTCCAGTTCAGTTTCTGGTCAATGGTAACCACCAGAATGTTGATAGTGGGGGATTCAGCGATGGTAAAGCGATTGAATGTCAAGGGGAGATGGTTAGATTATCTCTTGTTGGAGATGGTCATTGCCTGGCACTTGTGTGGCGCGAATGTTATTTGCCACTTATCAGCCCAAGTCTGGATATTGTCCAGGTCTTGCTGCATTTCTACACGGACTATTTCAGTATCTGAGGAGTCGCAAATGGTGCTGAACATTGTGCAATCATCAGCGAACATCCCCACTTCTGACCTTATGATTGAAGGAAGGTCATTGATGAAGCAGCTGAAGATGGTTGGGCCTAGGATACTACCTGTGGACCTCCAAAAGTGATGTAAAAACAAGAAATGCTGGAAATACTCAGCAGGTCTGGCAGCATCTGTGGAGAGAGAAGCAGAGTTAACGTTTCAGGTCAGTGACCCTTCTTCAGAACTCTGTCCTGGAGCTGAGATGATTGATCTCTAACAAGCACAATCATCTTCCTTTGTACTAGGTATGACTCCAATCAGTGGAAAGTTTTTCCCATGATTCCCATTGATTCCAGTTTTGCTAGGGCTCCTTGATGCCATACTCTGCCAAATACTGCCTTGATGTCAAGGGTAGTCACTCTCACCTCACCTCTCGAGTTCAGCTCTTTTGTCCATGTTTGAACCAAGGCTCTAATGAGGTCAGGAGCTGAGTGGTCCTGGCAGAACCCAAACTGAGCATCACTGAGCTGGTTATTGCTAAGCAAGTGCCGCTTGATAGCACTGTCGATGACACCTTGCATTATTTTTCTAATGATTGAGAGTAGACTGATGGGGCAGTAATTGGCCGGGTTGGACTTGTCCTGGTTTTTGTGTACAGGACATAGCTGAGCAATTTTCCACAGTGCAGGGTAGATGCCAGTGTTGTAGCTATACTGGAACAGCTTGGCTAGGGGCACAGCAAGTTCTGGAGCACAGGTCTTCAGTACTATTGCCGGATTATTGTCAGGGCCCATAGCCTTTGCAGTATCCAGTGCCTTTCTTGATATCAAGCAGAGTGAATCAAATTGGCTGAAGTCTAGCACCTGTGTTGCTGGGGACCTCAGGAGGAGGCCAAGATGGATCATCAACTTAGCACTTCTGGTTGAACATTGTTGCAAATGCTTCAGCTTTATCTTCTGCACTGATTACCACATAAAAGGAAGGATGTGATCGCACAAGAGAGGATGCAAAGGAGGTTTATGAGAATATTGCCAGGAATGGAGAATCTTAGCTACGAGGAACGATTGGATAGGCAGGGGTTGTTTTCTTTGGAACATTGGAGACTGAGGAGAGATTTAATTGAGGTGTACAAAATTATGAGGGGCCTAGATAGAGTAGATAGGAAGGGTCTATTTCCCTTCGCAGAGAGGTCAATAACCAGCGATCATAAATTTAAAGTAGAAGGATTAGAGGGGAGTTGAGGAGAAATATTTTGACCCAGAGGGTCGGGGAGTTGGGTGGGTCACTGGCAGAAAGGGCAGTAGAGGTATTAACTCCCATTGCATTTATACATACTTGGATATGCACTTGAAGTGCCATAGCCTATAGGGCAATAGGCCAAGGGCTGGAAAGTCAGATTAGGCTGTATAGCTCTCTTTTGGCTAACACAGACAAAATGGGCTGAATGGCTTCTTTCTGTGCAATAAATTTTCTATGTTTCTGCTTTTCAGTTCTATCCTTCTAGAAAGAAACCCCAGTTTTTGGTGTACTTTACCTTCATCGCTACTTTTAGTGATTTGTGTATCTGTACCCCTGTCGATCAATGTTGTTTATATGGACTTCCAGAAGGCATTTTAGGGCTCTAAGGGTTAGATTATGAGGAGAAATTACATAAACCAAGCTTGTATTCCCTGGAATATGGAAAGGTAAAGGGAAATTTGATTGAGGTTTTTAAGATTTTGAAAGGAATTCCTAGGGTAGATAGAAGAAACTTTTTCTGCTGGTAGTGGAGGCTAGGGGCACATACCTTACTATCAGAGCCAGGCCATTCAGGAAAAAGTTGGCTAACACTTCTTCATATAAAGGGTGGTAGTAGTGTGGAACTCTCCCACAAAAAGCAGTAACTGCTAACTGAACCAATAAATCATAGAATCTTAGAGCGCAAAAGGAAATCATTCGGCCTGTTGTACCGGTCTTTTGAAAGAGCTGTCCAATTTAATCCCACAGTTGAGCATTTTCCCCATAACTCTGCAAATTAGTCCTCATCAGCTACATGCCCATTTCTTTTTGAAAGTTCCTATGGAATCTGATTCCACCGCCCTTCAATTCCAAACTTAACAAAACTCTGTGTTAAACAAAGTCTCCTCATTTCCCCTCTAGTTCTTTTGCCAATTATTTTACATAGGAACATAAGAAATAGGAGCAGGTATAGGCCATTTGGCCCTTCGTGCCTGCCCCATTATTCAATAAAATCATGGCTGATCTGATAGTGGCCTTTACTCCACTTTCCTGCCTGGCCCTCATAACCTTGTAGATCAAAAATCTGTCTAGCTCAGCCTTGAATATATTCAATCACCCAGTTTCCACTGCTCTCTGGGGAGGAGAATTCCAAAGATTAACAATGTTCTGGGAGAAGAAATTCCTTCTCATCTCCGTCTTAAATGGGAGACCCTTATTTTGAAACTGTGCCCCCTAGTTCTAGATTCCCCCATGAGGGGAAACATCTTCTCAGCATCTACCCTGTCAAGCTCCCTCAGAATCTTTTATGTTTCAATAAGATCTCCTCTCATTCTTCTAAACTCCAATAAGTTTAGGCCCAACCTGCTCAACTTTTCCTTATAAGACAAACCCCTCATCCCAGGAATCAGCCTAGCGAACCTTCTCTGAACTGCTTCCAATGCAAGTATATCCCTCCTTAAATAAGCAGACCAAAACTGTATTCAGTACTTTATGTGTGGTCTCACAAACGCCCTATACAATAGTAGCAAAATTTTCCTACTTTTATACTCCATCCCCCTTGCAATAAAGGCCAACATTCCATTTACCTTCCTAATTACTTGCTGTGCCTGCATGCTTTCTGAGATTCATGTATGAGGACACCCTGATCCCTCTGTACTGCAGCATTCTCACTCCATTTCAATGTTGTTCTGCTTTTCTATTCTTCTCACCAAGGTGGACAACCTCACATTTTCCCACATTATACACCATCTGCCAAATTTTTTCCCACTCACGTAACCTATCTTTATCCTAATGGAGTTGTGGGCTTACAAGTCCCCGGGTCCTGATGGGCTTCATCCTAGGGGCTTAAAAGAGATGGCTCATGAAGTAGTAGATGCGTTGGTGTTAATTTTTCAAGATTCGCTAGATTCTGGAAAAGTTCCATCAGACTGGAAAGTAACAAATATAACCCCTCTATTCAAGAGGGCAGGAGGCAGAAAACAGGTAACTATAGGCCAGTTAGCTTGACGTCTGTTGTGGGGAAGGTGTAAGAATCGATCATTAAAGAGGCTATAGCTAGGCACTTAGAACAACTCAAGGTAATCGGGAATAATCAGCATGGTTTTGTGAAAGGGAAATCATCTTTAACCAATTTATTGGAGTTCTTTGAAGGAGTAACATGCACTGTGGATAAAGGGGAGCCCGTTGATGTACTTGGATTTCTAGAAGGCGTTTGACAAGGTGCCACATAAAAGGTTATTGCGCAAAGTAAGAGCTCATGGTGTAGGGGATAACATACTATCATGGATAGAAGATTCGTTGGCTGGCAGAAGACAGAGAGTATGCATAAATGGTTCCTTTTCTGATTCGCAGGATGTGACGAGTGGAGTCCCGCAGGGATCTATGTTGGGGCCTCAACTTTTTACAATTTATATCAATGACTTAGATGAGGGGAGTGATGGCATGGTAAATTTGCAGATGACACAAAGATAGATAGGGAAGTATGTTGTGAAGAGGATATAAGGAGGTTGCAGACCGATATAGATAGGTTGAGTGAGTGGGCAAAAATCAGGCAGATGGAGTATAATGTGGAAGAATGTGAAGTTTTTCACTTTGGCAGGAAGAATAGAAAAGCAGAGTATTACTTAAACGGAGAACGACTGCAGAATTCCAAGGTGCAGAGGGATCTAGGTGTTCTAGCGCATGAGTCACAAAACGTTAGTATGCAGGTACAGCAAGTAATAAAGAAGGCTAATGGAATGCTATCCTTTATTATGAGAGGAATTGAAAATAAAAGTAGGGATGTTATATTTCAGTTATACAGACCACATCTCGAATACCCCATGCAGTTTTGGTCTTCTTATTTAAAGAAGGATGTAAATGCATTGGAGGCAGTTCAGTGGAGGTTTACTAGATTGATACCTGGAATGAGCGGGTTGTCTTATGAGGAAAAGTTGGACAGACTGGGCTTGTTTTCACTGGAGTTTAGAAGAGTGAGGGGAGACTTGACTGAAGTTTATAAAATCCTGAACGGTCTTGACAAGGTGGATGTGGAAAGGATGTTTTTTCTTGTGGGTGAGCCGAGAACTAGGGTGCACTGTTTTAAAATTAGGGGTCACCCTTTTAGGATAGAGATGAGGAGAAATTTTTTCTCTCAGAGGGTTGTGTGACTTTGGAACTCTGCCTCAGAAGGTGGTGGAGGCAGGGTCATTGAATATTTTTAATGTGGAGGTAGATAAATTCTTGTTAAGCAAGGGAAACAAAGGTTATTGAGGTTAGATGGGAGTGTGGAATTCGAAACACAAACAGATCAGCCATGATCTTCTTGATGGCAGTATCAGTTGGGCTTGGTCTCAGGTAGTCTGCAAGGTGGGGGCTTGGTCTCAGCTGGCAGTACTGGGTGTCCATACTGCTGGGTGAGAGGGTTTAAAGGCCTGCTCAGGTCGGGAAAAAGAACCCGACCCGAAACCGACCGAACCACAGTGGACCCGAGCCCTACCCGGCCCAAGTCCCTCCAATTTTGCCCCAAGCCCGACCTGATCCAAGCCCGAGCCTGACTTGACCCAACCCGAGCCCGAAAGCCAGATCCGGAAGATGGGCCTGACCTGACCCGAGCCCGACACATGTTGTCGGGTACCATCGGGTTCGGGTCGGGTAGCAGGCCTTTAAGAGGGTTGGCTTTCAGCAACTGAGGGACATTAGCAAAAAAGCTGAGAGGACTAGCAAAGGGAAAGCTGCCAAGGTAGGATTGTCTCTGCAAGGACAGCACTCTGGAGGCCAACTAATTAGGACCCCCTTGGTGTGATGCTGCACCTCCGACAGAGGGAGGGCCAGGAGGCAGCTGTGCCTGCCTGTGAAGCTCCACAACGAGAGCTACAGCAGCCTGTGAAGGGCCCACCTGCGCCAGAGAGTGTACCGGACTCAATTCAGCTACCTTCAAATGTGCAAGCAACATTGTCAGTGTAGTCTACGACTTTCCAGGGATACCATCACCAACTTATGTGCCATGCTGCAGGACGAGTTGTTACCTATGGGATTTGGTGGTCACCATATGTCCATGGCCTTGAAGATCACCGTGCCACCTTTACGCATCTGGATCATTCCAGGGATCCACTGGGGATATGTGTGGCGTCTCACAGGCAGCAGCCCACCACTGCTTCAAGGAGGTGACCAATGCCCTGTTCAAGAGGGCTGGTGACTATGTGTGTTACTGGACCAACCTTGACATTCAGGCCAAGAGGGCTATCAGATTTGAGGACATCATTGGATTTCCCTGGGTGCGAGGTGTGGTAGATTGCATGCAGGTGCCCATCAAGGCTCTAATGAACCAGCCAGCCACCTTCATTAACAGGAAGGGCTTCCATTCCATCAATGTTCTGTTGGTCTGCGACCACCGAAAGCATTTCCTGCAGATGTGTGCCCACTTCCTGGGAATCAGCCACGACCCACACTTACTTTTCCGGCCCATCATTCACCATCAGGGATGGACTCTCGGGGACAGGCGGTACCCATTGAAGACATGGCTATTGACATCTATGAGGAACACTTGCACTGCAGCAGAGGAGAGGTACAACACTTGCCACAGCCCCACCAGAGTGACCATCGAGCAGGCCATTGGGCTTCTGAAGAAGAGATTCCGGTGCCTGGATCAATCCAGTGGAGCCCTGCAGTATGTCCTAGCGAGGGTCCCATGTATTGTGGTGGTCTGTTGTGCTCTGTGCAATCTAGCACTGCAGTGGGGGGAGGCCTTGCATGATGAGGACATGACTGGATGTGGACGAGGAGGATGTAGAGGAGAGTGCTGAGCAGGCAGCACTGGATGTTGAAGCCCTTGCACCAGAGGCCAGTCACATTAAGAAATGAGTCAAGGAGGCAAGAGACAGTCTCATATTTACCGCTGCCAGCCACCATGATGGTCTCTCACAGTGAAATCAATAAAGACTCACCTCAATGCATTCAGTTTGTTGTCTACTTTCCACTTCTCTTCCGTGCCCAGCGCCCAGTTTAACCACGCGCTATGGCCCATGGGAGGTGCTAATCAAATCAGGGCTGTGCCTACATTGGCAGCCACTAAGCGGGAAGGGTGAAGTCAGCATCTCACAATTAAGGCATGATAGAATAAGCATTTTCCACAATGAAAGTTAATTTCAAAAACTAAAAAATTTTAAAAGACAAAACAAATGGTAAATTGCAAACACCTGTAAAACCTCAAGTGCGTCTAGGTGCTTTTCTTTATATGTTTTCTGAGTGCTTCTATGAGGTGTAACCCCTGCACTAGCAGTTGGGCTGGAGACAAGCTGCTGATCGGGCTGCCCTTTGGCCTGTGATGTCTTCGGGGCTTTCCTCTAGCTGCCTGAGGCCTGGAGGGTCCCGGCTGCTTGAGGGTTTCCTGCACAGGTGCAGGACTCTCCTCAGGTGTCATGGATGCTGGTGCTGGGCTCACTGGCGGAGGGGCTGAGGAACTGCTGTCCTCACTCAGAGCACCCTGAGGAGGAGGCCGCAGCTGTGGAGGTCAGCCTCTCCTCCTCCCTTTCAAGGATCACTTGAACCTCCCTGATCATCAGAGAAGTACAAGAAGCTCACGTCAAGGTGATGGTGTGCATGTCTGCGCATATTTGTGGGGTCTGGCTCTCCATGAGGGTCGCCAACCTCTTGATGGAGGAAGCTATGCGCTGACACATCTGAGACATGGCAGCACTCAGGATATGGATGGACTCCTCCATCATCCACTCATGGCTATGTATTGCCTCTGGCATCTCTGCTGGATGTTGCTTTACCCATCTCTGCAACTCCAGCATGCCCTGTGTTGTCAACACCAGAGGCTCGTCATGAGCCTGGGGCTCAGCATGGGCCTGGACACCCACAGTCTTCTGTGTCAGAGGCCTTGGCTTTTTTTTTCCAAAATATACTTTATTCATAAAAATCTGTAAAAAATACATTGCCAAACAGTTTAAAACAGCATCAAGTCAAAAAATACAAACATTGCAAGGCAGATCAGTTTCCTTCAATACAATCATGAGTTGCTTCACAACCCTTCCATTTCATTGTCAGGCCAATTACGGTTTTACATTTACAGCAAATGAAAATTTTCCAGATAGAGTTCGAGGGGTTTCCCATGGATCCAGCCCCTCAGTTCAGCTTGGTGGGGGGACCTTACACTGTGGTCTTTCCCCATTGAGCCTTTGCTGCGGCTGCCCCAAGCTTTAGTGCGTCCCTCAGCACGTAGTCCTGGACCTTGGAATGTGCCAGTCTGCAACATTCGGTGGTGGACAACTCTTTGCGCTGGAAGACCAGCAAGTTTCGTGCAGACCAAAGGGCATCTTTCACCGAATTGATAGTCCTCCAGCAGCAGTTGATGTTTGTCTCGGTGTGCGTCCCTGGTAACAGCCCGTAGAGCACAGACTCCTGTGTTACAGATCTGCTTGGGATGAACCTCGACAAAAACCACTGCATCTCTTTCCACACCTGCTTTGCAAAGACACATTCCAGGAGGAGGTGGGCAACCATCTCTTCCCCACCACAGCCACCGCAGGGGCATTGCATGGAGAGGGAGAGACTTCGGGCGTGCAGGAAGGATCTGATGGGGAGGCCCCTTCTCACCACCAGCCAAGCTACATCTTGGTGCTTGTTTGAATGTTCTGGTGATGAGGCATTCCGCCAAATGACTTTGGCGGTCTGCTCAGGGAACCATCCGACAGGATCCCCCGTCTCCTTTTCTCGTAGGGCCTTGAGGACATTCCGTGCAGACCACTGCCTGATGGACCGGTGGTCAAAGGTGTTTTCCCACAGAAACTGCTCCACGAAGGATAGGTGGTACGGCACAGTCCAACTGCATGGAGCGTTCCGCGGCAATGTGACCAGGCCCATCCTTCACAACACCGGGGACAGATAGAACCTCAGCACGTAGTGACACTTGGAGTTTGCGCACTGGAGGTCTACACACAGCTTGATGCAGCCGCACATGAAGGTGGTCATCAGGATGAGGGCCACGTTGGGTACATTTTTCCCGCCCTTATCCAGAGATTTGAACATCGTGTCCCTCTGGACCCGGTCCATTTTAGATCCCCAGATGAAGCGGAAAATGGCTCGGGTGACCGCCACAGCGCAGGAGTGGAGTATGGGCCAGACCTGCGCCACGTACAGCAACAATGTGAGCACCTCGCACCTGATGACCATGTTCTTACCCACAATGGAGAGAGATCGCTGCCCCCACATGCTCAACTTTTATTGTACCTTGGCTACTCGCTCCTCCCAGGTTTTGGCGCACGCCCCGGCCCTTCCGAACCATATCCCAAGCACCTTCAGGTAGTCTGACCTGACGGTGAAGGGGACAAAGAATCGGTCAGCCCAGTTGCCAAAGAACATGGCCTCGCTCTTGCCGTGGTTAACTTTGGCTCCCGAGGCCAGTTCGAACTGGTCACAGGTGTTCATCAGTCTGCGCACAGACAGCGGATCCGAACAAAAGACGACGACGTCATCCATGTCCAGGGAGGTTTTAACCTGAGTGCCTCCGCTGCCCGGGATTGTCACCCCTCTTATGCTCGCATCCTTCCTAATAGACTCAGCAAAGGGTTCAATACAGCAAACAAACAAGACTGGGGAGAGAGGACAGCCCTGTCTGACTCCAGATTCGATCGGGAAACTTTCCGATTCCCACCCATTGATTGAGACTGCGCTACTGATGTTTGTGTAGAGCAGTTTGATCCAATTGCAGATTCCCTCCCCAAACCCCATTTTGGAAAGCACGCCCATCATGTAGGTGTGCGATATCCTGTTAAAAGCCTTCTCCTGGTCCAGGCTGATGAGGCAGGTGTCCACCCTCCTGTCCCGTACGTAGGCGATCATATCCCTGAATAGCGCGAAACTATCAGAGACCTTCCTGCCGGGTACAGTACAGGTCTGATCGGGGTGGATCACCAACTCCAGAGCAGACTTGACTCGATTGGCTATGACTTTGGACAGAATCTTGTAGTCAACATTAAGCAGTGAGATGGGCCGCCAATTTCTGATTTCTGCCCTCTCCCCCTTCCGCTTGTAAATGAGGGTGATGATGCTCATGGATTCTGACATGCTGCCGGCCAGGAGCATACTCTCGTATACTTCCAGCAGGTCCGGGGCGACCCAGTCCCACAGGGCCGAGTACAACTCGACCGGTAAGCCGTCGCTTCCGGGAGTTTTAATCGTCTCGAAGGACTCGACGGCCTTTGTCAGATTGTCCAGAGTTAGCGGCTTGTCCAGTCTCTCCCTCCTGCTGTCATCTAAGACCTCTGTGATAGATGACAGGAAGGACTGGGAGGCTCTGCTGTCTGTGGGCTTCGCGTCATACAGCCCAGCATAAAAGGATTTGCTGATCTTTAGTATGTCGGACTGCGAAGACGTTACTGAGCCATCTTCTTCCTTCAGGCTGCTGATAACAGAGCTCTCTCTGTGTACCTTTTGGAAGAAGTAACGCGAGCACGTCTCATCCTACTCGATGGAGCGGACTCTGGACCGGAAGATGATGTCAGAGGCCTTGGCTGTCTCAGTCTCAGCCTCAGCCTGCTGCTCGAGCTTGTGTGCAGTGCTCTCAGCAGCTTGTGACCTTGATTCTACAGCTGAGTGAAAACTCTCCAAGGTGAAAGTATCTGCGCTGATGGAAGGTGCAGGAGAGTCATGTGACGGAGCATCCTCTGACTGCTGATCCTCCTCAGAGGTTGAATTATGTCCTTCTGCTGGAGTCTCCTGTGGACACTGACCTGCATGAGAGAACACAAACATGTGGTTAGGCTATGCAGATCTTATTATGCCAACCAAGCGTGATGTTGATCTCCAGAAGGTTACTGTACGTCGTTTCAAGACAATCCTCACTCTCTTCCGCAAAGACTCTAGTCTCTTCATCAGCTATTGAGCGGCTGCCCTGGGACTCCACTAATTCCAGTGCCTCCTCCTCAGCTGTTGAGAGAGGCCAGATGTCTAGGATGCTTCCACCAGTCTGTGATATCTCCCTGCTGTTTTGTGCCCTCTTGCCCTGCAAGTGGAAAAAGGGAGATTGTCACACTTCACAGAGAGATCAACATGACAGTTATGCTAATGGCAGCCCCTCGTCCCCTGCTGGGGTTTCCTATATAGTTCATCGTCCCGTGATCTCTTAGGGGAGTTAATGGGGATCAGCTGTGAAAGAAGGTACCCTGTAGCCAAGATGCAGCCATGAATCTATCAGGATGAGGTGATGGTTAACCCCCTTTGCCCACGCCTTTGTGGCACCTCCCTCCCAATGTCCCACCTCCTCCTGCATAGCCACATGCAATCCCTAAAAAGGAGAGTGTTATAGAGCAATCACTTTGGCAGAATGAAGGAGGTCATTGACGCTCTTGCAACACGTACCCATGTGCTGACCTCCTCTGGGATCCCCATCCAGGCTTGCTTGGTCAGGCAGGAGGACCTCATCTTGCCATCGCTGGGGAAGAGGAGCTCCCACCTTTCCCTTGCAGCCAGGTGGAGAATCTCCAGGGAGGCATCGCTAAACTGTAGAGCCACCCTGTGTCTTGCCTCTGCCATCCTTTGGCATCCATATCCAGGAATGGGGGTGGGGGTCCATGAGTCACTACAGCAACAGCTTCGACAGGAAGCACTACAAATGAGTCTAAGTCAGCAATACAAGCAGGGCTGGCAGGGCTTCTTTAAATCTGGCACCAGCACCTGCTTGAGAGTCATGTGACACCATATTCAGTGCCTCGAATCCTGCCCCGTCACGTAATTAGATGGGCCCGGCAGCACATGTGATGAGTGGGGACAGCAACCACTTCCGGGTCTACTGCTGGGCCCTGTGACGTGTTCACTAAATTCAGCTCTTTGTGTCCCAAATTGCTTTCCTATCTATCTTTGTATCATCAGCAAATTTGGCTACAATACACTTGGTCCCTTCATCCAAGTCATTAATATAGATCTATATAGTTGAGGCCCCAGCATTTACAGTTTGCCAACCTGAAAATGCCCCATTTATCTCAACTCTCTGTTCCCTGTTAGTTAGCCAGTCCTCTATCTATGCTAATATATTAACCCAACACCATGAGCTCTTACCTTGCGCAGTAAACTTTTATGTGGCACCTTCTCAAATGCCTTTTGGAAATCCAAATACACTACATCTACTGGCTCCCCATTATCCATCCTGCTTGTTACATCCTCAAAGAACTCTAATAAATTTGTCAAACACGATTTCCCTTTCATAAAACCATGTTGACTTAGCCTGATCGTATTATGATTTTCTGTATGTCCTGCTACTACTTCCTTAATCATTGATTCTAGCATTTTCCCAGTGACAGATGTTAAGCTAACTAGCCTATAGTTTCCTGCTTCTGTCTCCCTTCCTTCTTGAAGAGAGGTTTTACATTTGCGGTTGTCCAATCCGTCAGGACCTTTCCAGAACCCAGGGAATTTTGGAAGATTACAACCAATGCATCCATTATCTCTGTAGCCACTTCTTTTAAGACCCTAGGATGCAGGCTGTCAGGTCCAGGGGACTTGTCAGCCTTTAGTCCCATTAGTTTTCCTTTCCTCCCTCCCTTTTGCCTCTTGATCTTCTAATATTATTGGGATGCTTTTTTGTGTCTTCTACCATAAAGACAAATACAAGATACTTGTTCAAAGTCTCTGCCATTTTCCTGTTTCCCATTATTAATTCCCCAATCTCATCCTCAAAGGGACTAATGCTTATTTTAGTGTCAAGCAGGCCCCCACCTGCCAAGCATGAGGCATATTAATTTCGCCACATGGACATTAAATTTCAAACTGTTGTTGAAGTGAAGAAAGGACTTGCTTTAAAAAATTGCCAGATCTTGGCTGGAAAGATGTTTGCATATTAGCAGACAGTGTTTGGAAGGACAAAGCAGCCATTCCTTGACACATTCAACCCACAATGGACCCTTGGCTGGAAAGACATTTGCATATTAACAGACAGCACTTGGAAAGGACAAAGGACCATTCTCTGACACATTCAACCCACAATAGACTTTTGATCACCAGACGTTGAAGATGGGGAAGATCGCATTCCAGGTTGACTGCTAAGGTGGCCGAATACACAAACTGACATGGTCAAACCAGCTAGTCACATGACTAACCTGCTGGGCAACCTGAGTTTTTTGCATTTGTAGAAACAGTTTGGGCAGAAAGCAGAATGCTCCTGGACTGAGAAGTTCTCTCCTGGCTGGCTCGTCACTGCCACTCCTGTCTGCCTGCTCCCATCTCTTTCTCACGGAACTCCAAATCCACTAAAGACACATGAACCCCAAGAGAGAAATGCCTCTTATAGTGAACAAGGTTTAAGAAGAATACTGGGCGCCAACGAAAAGCAAGAGCTATCTACAATAAAAGACACTACAGTGAGCTCGAAGAACTGTAACACAAAAACCTCCTCAGATATTGCCTCAAACTTTTCCACTTTATTTCTTCTGTTTTCTTTCTGTCTGTACCTGCATGTGTGTATTGGCATATGCATGCTAGCTTGGGCGCGTCGTGTATCCGTAGGCGTTAACTGAATTAGAGTTTAAGTTTAATAAATTTAAGCTTGTCTTCTTTAAACCTAAGAAAGCCTGTTTATGCTGGTTTCTTTGCCTTATAATTGGAAAATGGTGAACAAGGATTCACCAAGGAGGAGCTAAAAACAGTGTGTTTAAAAATAAAACCCTATTACGGTAAGACCAGGTGAAGACTGAAAGGGAACCCTAGACACCTTTCTCACCTGGTTGTAACATTAGTTACTCTTTTCCTTTTTATATACTGTAGAAGCTTTTACTGTCTGTTTTTATATTTCTTGCTAGTTTATTCTCATAGCCTAATTTCTCCCATTTACAAAGCCAAGTATGCCATACACTTTCTCAATCGCCCTATCACCTTGCACTGCTACCTTCAAAGATTTGTGACTATGCATGCCCAGGTCCTTCTGCTCTTGCTTCCATCTCAAAATAGTACAATTTAGATTATACTGCTTTTAAATGTGTTCTTTACATCTGTGGGCAGCACATTGACAGATAGTGCAGGTGATCCCTATGCTGGATGGAAAGAGCAACCTTGCCTACCACTGACAGTGCTAACTCTGTTCAGTTGCTCTATTCACATAGAATCATAGTATTATACAGCACAGAAGGAGGCCAGTCAGTCTATTGTGGCTCTGCCGGCTCTTGAAAAGAGCTATCCAATTAGTCTCACTCCTATAATCCTTCAAATTTTTCCATTATAAATTCAATTCCCTTTTGACAATTAATTATCCAGAACCCATAAAGACATTGTCAGGTAGATGCGCCAAGGATGGAAGATATACTTGTGGTATCATGTTGGGTATGGCTAATCTGACAGCTACCTGCTGATCTCTCTGGCATCCCTGCATTCGTCTAACACCACTAAAGGCATGAAATATCATGGGGAGCTTTCAATGCCTCCACCATCATTAAAATAATAGGGACTTTCCAAAAGTCAGTTAGTTAGATGCAACAGCACACCTTGAGGCTGAAGAAACGTTATTGTGGAAGTCACTTTACAATCCCGATCTCCTTTAAGGATCTTCCTAATCTGCAGAATTCTTGGAAAGAGTTTCTATAAAGGCAGTATGATGTATTCTCCTCCATGATCCAGCTAAAATGGAACAGGGTAGCAGCAGAGAATAAGCAAAATTTCTGTCAGTGAGGTCATCTGCCACCTCACTGCCCTAACCTGAATTTCCCTCTGCCTGCCCTCTGCTCCCGGAGCACCAATGGCTGCTCTTTCCCTGTCTGTAACACGCAAATATGTGGGGGTGGGGGGTTGGTGGTGGTGGTGGAGGAGGGGGTATGGGTAGGCAGATTCTAAGCATCCAGTGGATTTTCATGATAGCTGGCCCAGTTACTGCCACTTCCCAGGACCACTGTGTGAAAGATGGCAGTGAATCCCAGGAAATGCCACTACTATCCACAGCAGAGGAAGAGAGCATTGCAATGGCCACAAGCCTACACTTAACTTTCTATGTAGGTCTGCGACTTTGCTGAAATTTTAACATTGAGATCGATAGATAATACCAAGAGTATTAGGGGATGTGGACATGGTGGGTGTATGGAATTGGCATACAGATCAGCTATGATCTCATTGAATGGTGGAACATGCACGAAAGACTGGATGGACTACATCGAAATATTTTCTTAATCATGAGAAACTGGGAACTGTGGAAGAGAGGAGGGATTCAGGTATCTATGTACTAAAAGCTAGTGCACAGGTACAAAAAGTAATCAAAAAGGCTAATAGAATGTTAGCTTTTATCTCAAGGGGGCTGGAATACAAAGGGGAATGTCTCAGTTGTACAGAAATTTGGTCAGACCCTATCTTAAGTATTGCATTCAGTTTTAGGCACTGAATTTCAGGAAAGATATATTGACATTGGAGGGAGTGCAGACTTAACGAGTTAAGTTATAAGGACAGGTTGCATTAACTTGGTTTGTACTCTCTTGAGTTTAGATGGTTGAGGGGTGATCAGTTTATTATAAAACAAGTCTTAGCCAGTAATGAAGTAAAGCATAAACACACAGATTGAAATATTAAAGCTCCCTTTCTACCTTAGCCCTCACACTCACACACACACACACACACACATTGGTTAACCAGAAAAATAAAGGGATTTGCGTTTTAGAGCTGTATCAGAAAAAAGACAAAAAAATGGGTTAAATACTTGCTAATTCTTGAAGAAGAAAGAGAAGATACGGAAAGATGTCCTTTGTTTTAGTTTGGCACCCCAAATGCATATAGACAGCTGTCACTGGGATCTTCCAGGAACAGTTCTTTCCAGGCGATGTTGTAGATCAGTTTGTGTAGGTTTTCCAAGAAATGCAGCTACAGAGATTTCAGGTAGGCCTTACAGCAGAAATGTGGCAACAGGGGTTTTAGTTCCCATTCGATCTGCAGGGTTTTTTCAAATACAGGAGGAAAGAGGAGACTGACACACTGGATATGCAGGGTTTATTTGCAAGAGAGAGAAAGAGATGAGCTGGGTTTCCTTGGCAGGCAAAAACCAGCTGTCTTCCGAGCAGTTTACACTCCCACTCACTGTCCAAAGCGAAACCAAACAATGTCACAAGAATCAAACCTCCTGACCCCTATAAATCTTGACCTGTAAGGGCTTGTTTACAAGCCAGCACTAGGAAGCCTTCTGGTGACCTCTTTTTAAAAAAATACACAAAGTTCAGCATCTCTTCAAGCTTCCAGATGAATCAATGTTGATAATACAACTATCGTTCCTTAAAACATATTTTACAAAAAAAAAGCACTCTCGTAAAAGTACAAAGAAATTATTTTCTCTGGTGAGGGAATCCAGAACTAGGAAGAGTTTGGTCATTTAGGTGTGAAATCAAGAAACAATTTTGATACGAAGTGTAATGGAAACCTGAAACTCTTTTTCCCAAAAGACTGGATGCTGGAGAAATTGAAATTTCAAGACTGAGATTGCTATATATTTGCTAGGTAAGAGCATCAAGGTATATAAAACAAGGGCGGGTAAATGGAGTTATCGTACAGATTAGCTGTGATCTAATGAATGGCAGGACAGGCTCAAGGAACTTACTCCTATTCCTATATGTAAAACACAATAGGTACCTAATACTGGATATGTAAATTGGATGAAAATTAATTGCAATTTCTGACATGAATGGTGCCTGTCACATTGCCCCACTCTCAAACCATTTCTGAGTCAGGAGTTGTTCTCCGTTCTTATGATCAGGAGAGGAAGGGTTGAAGGGTTACCCACTTTTCCTCCTCCTTGTTTGGCCACAACAGGTTCATTTCTTTTTCAGTGAGTGTTTAACTGTTTATACGCCGTGATTATAAAAAGAACCAATTGGACAAGTTTTCTTGAGTTTAAAAAAGAAAGAGGCTAGCTTTATTGTACGATATAAGTAAAATAATAAAATACGCTCCAACTTTCACACACACACACACAAGTAAGTTACATTGTGGGGAAGGATAGATTGGCCAAATTAGAGTCTAGAGAAATAAAAGGAGTATACAGTCTGTGGAGCTTGGTGACTCGGCTGGCTTCAAGCTGAATTCGGTGGTCGCGTGGCTTTGCTTTGGTGGTTCCGAGGCTTCCGGTTTGAAAATGTGGACACTGTGGTTCTCCGGGAGGCAGCAAAGCGGCTGATTTTCTTCAAGGGGATCTCTGTCTGTTCTTTCCAGAAACTTCTCTACTCACTAGCTCCACCCTAAGGCTTAAGTCATTAAGCACAGTGAGTATTGATTGGTGAACAGACTAGTACAATCAAACACAGAGCAATTAAACCACTGAACACGACAGACTGCAGCAGGGAATATGCCTCGCTGCTCATGGTCAGCCGGCAGAGTCCGAAGCTTGCAAGGTTTGAGTGGTTTGTCTCCACCAGTTTAATATTCAGGTTTCCCACCAGTGGATTAAAAAACCATAGAGAGAGAGAGTCATAGAGAGTCGTACAGCATAGAAACAGACCCTTCGGCCCACCGCGTCCATGCCGACCATAATGCCTATCAATATTAATCCCACCTGCCTGCATTAATTCCATATCCCTCTATGACTTGCTCATTCAAGTACCTGTCCAGATGCCTCTTAAATGTCACTACTGTTACTGCCTCCACCACGTCTTCTGGCAGCTCATTCCAGATACCCACTATTCTTTGTGTGAAAAATTTACCCCTTTGATCCCCTTTAAACCTCCTCCCTCTCACAAATCTATGCCCTCTAGTTTTAGTCACCCCTACCTTGGGAAACAGACTCTGGCTATCTACCCTATCTATGCCTCTCATAATTTTATATATCTCTATCATGTCCCCTCCCAGCCTCCTTCGCTCCAAGAAAAAACAGACCCAGCCTATCCAATCTCTCTTTATAACTCAAGCCTTCCAAACCAGGCAACATCCTTGTGAATCTTTTCTGCACCCTCTCTAGCTTAATCACATCTTTCCCGTAGTGCGGCGACCAGAACTGCACAACAGTACTCCAAACGGAGGTGCGTGAACGGGCTTACAGCTGTGAAGTCAATTTCTGTGTAAGTTTAAAAGTGAATTCCCTTTTGTTTTCGAAGGACCAGGGGACTGCTGGGTAAGTAAAAAGTATATATTTGTGTGGTTTAAAATCTCTTTCTTTTAGTTTCGGTGACTGCAGCTTTGATAGTAACGGAGGTGCGTGAACGGGCTCACAGCTGTGAAGTCAATTTCTGTGTAAGTTTAAAAGTGAATTCCCTTTTGTTTTTGGAGGACCAGGGGACTGCTGGGTAAGTAAAAAGTATATATTTGTGTGGTTTAAAATCTCTTTCTTTTAGTTTCGGTGACTGCAGCTTTGATTGTAACGGAGGTGCGTGAACGGGCTTACAGCTGTGAAGTCAATTTCTGTGTAAGTTTAAAAGTGAATTCCCTTTTGTTTTCGGAGGACCAGGGGACTGCTGGGTAAGTAAAAAGTATATATTTGTGTGGTGGCTGTACCCGAGACACTACACGTGTAGTGTCTCCCACCCGCCCTCCTACTCTAACCAAAAAAAAAGGACTCTGTTGTGTTGAAAAGGTAAGCTTTTTATTTAAGAAGTTCTGTCCGTTGGATTGCTAACCTAACAAGTTTTGACTGTTTGTTTTTGGTTTTTCAGTAGATTTGTTGGGAATTTGGAATAGTGGGAATGGAGGTTAAGGCAGTTGTATGTTCCTCCTGCAGAATGTGGGAGGTAAGGGTCGCCAAGAGTGTCCCTGCTGACTGCATCTGTGGGAAGTGCACCCAACCCCAGCTCCTCGAGAACCGCGTTAGGGAACTGGAGCTGGAGCTGGATGAACTTCGGATCATTCGGGAGGCGGAGGAGGTTATTGAGAGGTAGTCACACCGCAGGTAAAAGAAGTAGGTAGATGGGTTACCGTCAGGGGAAGGAGAGGGAACCAGCAGGCAGTGCAGGGATCCCCTGTGGCCTTTTCCCTCAACAACAGGTATACCGTTTTGGATACTGTTGCGGGGGACGACTTACCAGGGGTAAGCAATGGGGTACAGGTATCTGGCACAGAGTCTGTCCCTGTTGCTCAGAAGGGAAGGGGGAAGAGGAGCAGAACATTAGTCATTGGGGACTCCATAGTTAGGGGAACAGATAGGAGGTTCTGTGGGAACGAGAGAGACTCACGGTTGGTATGTTGCCTCCCAGGTGCCAGGGTTCGTGATGTCTCGGATCGTGTTTTTGGGATCCTTAAGGGGGAGGGGGAGCAGCCCCAAGTCGTGGTCCACATAGGCACCAACGACATAGGTAGGAAGAAAGATGGGGATTTAAGACAGAAATTCAGGGAGCTAGGGTGGAAGCTTAGAGCGAGAACAAACAGAGTTGTTATCTCTGGGTTGTTGCCCGTGCCACGTGATAGCGAAGCGAGGAATAGGGAGAGAGAGGAGTTGAACACGTGGCTGCAGGGATGGTGCAGGAGGGAGGGTTTTGGTTTCCTGGATAATTGGGGCTCCTTCTGGGGTAGGTGGGACCTCTACAAACAGGATGGTCTTCACCTGAACCAGAGGGGTACCAATATCCTGGGGGGGAGGTTTGCTAGTGCTCTTCGGGGGGGTTTAAACTAATTCAGCAGGGGAATGGGAACCTAAATTGTAGTGCCAGTGTACAGGATGTTGAGTGCAGTGAGGTCAGGGATATGGTTACATGGACGCAAGAGGGCACTGGCAAGCAAGAACCTGGTTTCAAGTGTGTCTATTTCAACGCCAGGAGCATCCGGAATAAGGTGGGTGAGCTTGCAGCATGGGTTGGTACCTGGGATCTCGATGTAGTGGCCATTTCGGAGACATGGGTAGAGCAGGGGCAGGAATGGATGTTGCAGATTCCGGGATTTAGATGTTTCAGTAAGAACAGAGAAGATGGTAAAAGAGGGGGGGGGTGTGGCATTGTTAATCAAGGAGAGTATTACAGCGACAGAAAGGACGTTTGAGGACTCGTCTACTGAGGTAGTATGGGCCGAGGTTAGAAACAGGAGAGGTGAGGTTACCCTGTTGGGAGTCTTTTATAGACCTCCGAATAGTTCCAGAGATGTAGAGGAAAGGATAGCGAAGATGATTCTCGACAGGGGCGAGAGTAACAGGGTAGTTGTTATGGGGGACTTTAACTTTCCAAATATCGACTGGAAATACTATAGTTCGAATACTTTAGATGGGTCAGTTTTTGTCCAGTGTGTGCAGGAGGGTTTTCTGACACAGTATGTAGACAGGCCAACCAGGGGCGATGCCACATTGGATTTGGTACTGGGAAATGAACCCGGCCTGGTGTTAGATTTAGATGTAGGTGAGCACTTTGGTGATAGTGATCACAATTCAGTTAGGTTTACCTTAGCGATGGGCAGGGACAGGTATATACCGCAGGGCAAGAATTATAGCTGGGGGAAAGGAAATTATGATGCGATTAGGCAAGATTTAGGATGCGTAGGATGGGGAAGGAAACTGCAGGGGATGGGAACAATCGAAATGTGGAGCTTATTCAAGGAGCAGCTACTGTGTGTCCTTGATAAGTATGTACCTGTGAGGCAGGGAGGAAGTTGTCGTGCGAGGGAGCCGTGGTTTACTAAAGAAGTTGAAGCGCTTGTCAAGAGGAAGAAGAAGGCTTATGTTAGGATGAGACGTGAAGGCTCAGTTAGGGCGCTTGAGAGCTACAAGCTAGCCAGGAAAGATCTAAAGGGAGAGCTAAGAAGAGCAAGGAGAGGACACGAGAAGTCATTGGTGGATAGGATCAGGGAAAACCCTAAGGCTTTCTATAGGTATATCAGGAATAAAAGAATGACTAGAGTTAGATTAGGGCAAATCGAGGATAATAGTGGGAAGTTGTGTGTGGAATCAGAGGAGATAGGGGAAGTGTTAAATGAATATTTTGCGTCAGTATTTACAGTAGAGAAAGAAAATGTTGTCGAGGAGAATACTGAGATTCAGGCTACTAGGCTAGATGGGATTGAGGTTCACAAGGAGGAGGTGTTAGCAATTTTGGAAAGTGTGAAAATAGATAAGTCCCCTGGGCCAGATGGGATTTATCCTAGGATTCTCTGGGAAGCTAGGGAGGAGATTGCAGAGCCTTTGTCCTTGATCTTTATGTCGTCATTGTCGACAGGTATAGTGCCGGAAGACTGGAGGATAGCAAATGTTGTCCCCTTGTTCAAGAAGGGGAGTAGAGACAGCCCTGGTAATTATAGACCTGTGAGCCTTACTTCGGTTGTGGGTAAAATGTTGGAAAAGGTTATAAGAGACAGGATTTATAATCATCTTGAAAAGAATAAGTTCATTAGAGATAGTCAGCACGGTTTTGTGATGGGTAGGTCGTGCCTCACAAACCTTATTGAGTTTTTCGAGAAGGTGACCAAACAGGTGGATGAGGGTAAAGCAGTGGATGTGGTGTATATGGATTTCAGTAAGGCGTTTGATAAGGTTCCCCACGGTAGGCTATTGCAGAAAATACGGAAGTATGGGGTTGAAGGTGATTTAGAGCTTTGGATCAGAAATTGGCTAGCTGAAAGAAGACAGAGGGTGGTGGTTGATGGCAAATGTTCATCCTGAAGTTTAGTTACTAGTGGTGTACCGCAAGGATCTGTTTTGGGGCCACTGCTGTTTGTCATTTTTATAAATGACCTGGAAGAGGGTGTAGAAGGGTGGGTTAGTAAATTTGCAGATGACACTAAGGTCGGTGGAGTTGTGGATAGTGCCGAAGGATGTTGTAGGGTACAAAGGGACATAGATAGGCTGCAGAGCTGGGCTGAGAGATGGCAAATGGAGTTTAATGCGGAAAAGTGTGAGGTGATTCACTTTGGAAGGAGTAACAGGAATGCAGAGTACTGGGCTAATGGGAAGATTCTTGGTAGTGTAGATGAACAGAGAGATCTTGGTGTCCAGGTGCATAAATCCCTGAAGGTTGCTAACCAGGTTAATAGGGCTGTTAAGAAGGCATATGGTGTGTTTGCTTTTATTAGTAGGGGGATCGAGTTTCGGAGCCACAAGGTCATGATGCAGCTGTACAAAACTCTGGTGAGACCGCACCTGGAGTATTGCGTGCAGTTCTGGTCACCGCATTATAGGAAGGATGTGGAAGCTTTGGAAAGGGTGCAGAGGAGATTTACTAGGATGTTGCCTGGTATGGAGGGAAGGTCGGTCTTACGAGGAAAGGCTGAGGGACTTGAGGTTGTTTTCGTTGGAGAGAAGGAGGAGGAGAGGTGACTTAATAGAGACATATAAGATAATCAGAGGGTTAGATAGGGTGGATAGTGAGAGTCTTTTTCCTCGGATGGTGATGGCAAACACGAGGGGACATAGCTTCAAGTTGAGGGGTGATAGATATAGGACAGATGTGAGAGGTAGTTTCTTTACTCAGAGAGTAGTAAGGGCGTGGAACGCCCTGCCTGCAGCAGTAGTAGATTCGCCAACTTTAAGGGCATTTAAGTGGTCATTGGATAGATATATGGATGAAAATGGAATAGTGTAGGTCAGATGGTTTCACAGGTCGGGCAACATCGAGGGCCGAAGGGCCTGTACTGCGCTGTAATGTTCTAAAAAAAAAAATGCGGCCTAACCAACGTTATGTACAACTGTAACATGACTTCCCAACTCTTGTATTCAATGCCTCGGCCGATGAAGGCAAGTATGCCATACGCCATCTCCACCACCCTGTCTACCTGTGTTGCCACTTTCAGGGAACTATGTACTTGCACCCCAAGGTCTCTCTGCTCAACAACACTCCCCAGGGCCCTGCCATTCACTGTATATGTCCTGCCCTGGTTTAACTTCCCAAAATGCATCACTTCACACTTGTCTGCATTAAATTCCATTTGCCAATCCCTTGCCCATTTTCCCAGTTGATCTATATCCTGTTGTAAACTTAGACAACCTTCTTCACTGTCCACTATACCAAACATTTTGATGTCATCTGCAAACTTCCTAATCATGCCCCCTACATTCACATCCAAGTCATTAATATATATGACAAACAACAGAGGGCCCAGCACTGATCCCTGCGGCACACCACTGGTCACCAGCCTCCAATCTCAAAAACAACCCTCCATTACCACCCTCTGCCTCCTGTCACCAAGCCAATTTTGTATCCAATTAGCTATCCTCCAGTCTTCCGGTACCTCACCCATGGCTAACGATGATACAAAAGTCTCTGCCAGGGCCCCAGCAATCTCCTCCCTTGCTTCCCATAGCATCCTAGGATACACCTGTTCAGGCCCTGGGGATTTATCCACCTTAATGGGCTTCAAAACCTCCAACACCTCCTCCTTTGTAATGTTGACATGCTCCAGGATATCGCTGTTCCCTCCCTTGAACTCACTAGCTTCCATGACCTCTCCACGGTAAATACAGACGAGAAATATTCATTTAAGAGCTCGTCCATTTCCCGTGGCTCCACACATAGATTACCACACTGATCCTTAAGGGGACCTACTCTCTCCCTAGCTACCCTTTTACTCTTAATATACTTATAGAATCTTTTAGGATTCTCCTTTATCTTATCTGCAAGGGAAATCTCATGGCCCCTTTTCGCCCTCCTAATTTCCATCTTAAGTGTAATCCTACGTCCCCTATACTCCTCGAGGGACTCGCTCGATCCCAGCTGCCTATACCTGACATATGCCTACATCTTTGTCCTGACCAGACCCTCAATATCCCTCGTCAACCAAGGTTCCCTAAACTTGTCAGCCTTGCCCTTCCATCTAACAGGAACATGCCAGCCCTGAACTCTTCCTATCTCACTTTTAAAAGCCTCCCACTTGTCAGACATCCCTTTACCTGTAAACATCCTCTCCCATTCAACTTTTGAGAGTTGCTGTCTGATGCCATCGAAATTAGCCTTCCCCCAATTTAGGACTTCAACCTGAGGACCAGACCTATCCTTTTCCATAACTATCTTGAAGCTAATAGAGTTATGGTCACTGGTCCCAAAGTGCTCCCCCACTGACACATCAACCACCTGCCCAGCCTCATTTCCTAAGAGGAGGTTGAGTATAGCCCCTTCTCCAGTAGGGCCATCCACATACTGCTTCGGAAAACTATCCTGGACACACTTAACAAATTCTTCCCCATCTGATCCCTTAGCACTAAGGCAGTCCCAGTCAATATTAGGGAAGTTAAAATCACCCACTATTACAACCCTATAATTCCTACACCTATCTGTGATTTCCCTGCATATATGCTCCTCCAATTCCCTCCGACTATTGGGGGGCCTATATATAATCCCATCAAAGTGATCACCCCTTTCTTATTTCTGTTCTACCCATATGGCCTCGCTGGACGTTCCCCCTGGATATCCTCTCTAAGTACTGCCGTGATGTCCTCCCTAATCAATAGTGTAGCTCCCCCTCCTCTCTTACCTCCATCTCTGTCACGCCGGAAGCATTGGTACCCCGGAACATTGAGCTGCCAGTCCTGCCCATCCCTCAATCACATTTCCGTAATAGCTACAGTATCACAATCCCATGTCCCGATCCATGCTCTGAGTTCATCTGCCTTACCTGTAAGGCTTCTTGCATTGAAGTAAATGCAGCTTAGCCTACCAGACCTTCCACGCTCCCTGTCCTGCCCCTGCCCGGCCTGGACTTGCTTGCTTTAGCCTCTACATTTGCCTCAACTATCTCATCGGAGAGACTACTACTTTGGGTCCCACCCCCCTGCAAGACTAGTTTAAACCCTCCCGAATATGACTAGCAAACCTTCCTGCAAGGATATTGGTCCCCTTCCAGTTCAGATGCAACCCATCCCTCTTGTACACGTCACCTCTGCACCAGAAGAGATCCCAATGAGCCAAGTAGCTGAAGCCCTCCCGCCTACACCAGCTCTTCAGTCACGCATTCATTTGTCTTATCCTCCTATTCCTACCCTCACTAGATTACAAGCTTTTGGTTTTGGTGGCAGCAGCTTTGACAGTAGCTGAGCTGCAGAGCGAACTTACAGCTGGGAAGTCAATTTCAGAGTAAGTTAAAAGTTAATTCCCTTTTGTTTTCGGAGGACCAGGGGACTGCTGGGTAAGTTAAAACTATATATTTGGTTGGTGGCTGTACCCGAGACACTACACATGTAGTGTCTCCCACCCACCCTCCTTCTATAACCAAAAAAAAGGACTCTGGTGTGTTGATAAGGTAAGCTTTTTATTTAAGAAGTTCTGTCCGTTGGATTGCTAACCTAACAAGTTTTGACTTTTTTTTTGGTTTTTCAGTAGATTTGTTGGGAATTTAGAATAGAGGGAATGGAAGTTAAGGCAGTTGTATGTTCCTCCTGCAGAATGTGGGAGGTAAGGGTCGCCAAGAGTGTCCTGTTGACTGCATCTGCGGGAAGTGCACCCAACTTCAGCTCCTCGAGAACCGCGTTAGGGAACTGGAGCTGGAGCTGGATGAACTTCGGATCATTCGGGAGGCGGAGGGGGTTATTGAGAGGAGTTATGGGGAGGTAGTCACACCTCAGGTAAAAGAAGTAGGTAGATGGGTTACCGTCAGGGGAAGGAGAGGGAACCAGCAGGCAGTGCAGGGATCCCCTGTGGCCGTTTCCCTCAACAACAGGTATACCGTTTTGGATACTGTTGCGGGGGATGACTTACCAGGGGTAAGCAATGGGGTACAGGTATCTGGCACAGAGTCTGTCCCTGTTGCTCAGAAGGGAAGGGGGAAGAGGAGCAGAGCATTAGTCATTGGGGACTCCGTAGTTAGGGGAACAGATAGGAGGTTCTGTGGGAACGAGAGAGACTCACGGTTGGTGTGTTGCCTCCCAGGTGCCAGGGTTCGTGATGTCTCGGATCGTGTTTTTGGGATTCTTAGGGGGGAGGGGGAGCAGCCCCAAGTCGTGGTCCACATAGGCACCAACGACATAGGTAGGAAGAGAGATGGGGATTTAAGACAGAAATTCAGGGAGCTAGGGTGGAAGCTTAGAGCGAGAACAAACAGAGTTGTTATCTCTGGGTTGTTGCCCGTGCCACGTGATAGCAAAGCGAGGAATAGGGAGAGAGAGGAGTTGAACACGTGGCTGCAGGGATGGTGCAGGAGGGAGGGTTTTGGTTTCCTGGATAATTGGGGCTCCTTCTGGGGTAGGTGGGACCTCTACAAACAGGATGGTCTTCACCTGAACCAGAGGGGTACCAATATCCTGGGGGGGAGATTTGCTAGTGCTCTTCGGGGGGGTTTAAACTAATTCAGCAGAGGAATGGGAACCTAAATTGTAGTGCCAGTGTACAGGATGTTGAGAGTAGTGAGGTCAGGGATAAGGTTACGCAAGAGGGCACTGGCAAGCAAGAACCTGGTTTAAAGTGTGTCTACTTCAACGCCAGGAGCATCCGGAATAAGGTGGGTGAGCTTGCAGCATGGGTTGGTACCTGGGATCTCGATGTAGTGGCCATTTCGGAGACATGGGTAGAGCAGGGGCAGGAATGTGTAGAGCAGGGGCAGGAATGGATGTTGCAGGTTCTGGGATTTAGATGTTTCAGGAAGAACAGAGAAGATGGTAAAAGAGGGGGGGGGGTGTGGCATTGTAAATCAAGGAGAGTATTGCAGCGACAGAAAGGACATTTGAGGACTCGTCTACTGAGGTAGTATGGGCCGAGGTTAGAAACAGGAGAGGTGAGGTCACCCTGTTGGGAGTCTTTTATCGACCTCCGAATAGTTCCAGAGATGTAGAGGAAAGGATAGCGAAGATGATTCTCGACAGGGGCGAGAGTAACAGGGTAGTTGTTATGGGGGACTTTAACTTTCCAAATATTGACTGGAAATACTATAGTTCGAGTACTTTAGATGGGTCAGTTTTTGTCCAGTGTGTGCAGGAGGGTTTTCTGACACAGTATGTAGACAGGCCAACCAGGGGCGATGCCACATTTGATTTGGTACTGGGTAAAGAACCCGGCCAGGTGTTAGATTTAGATGTAGGTGAGCACTTTGGTGATAGTGATCACAATTCAGTTAGGTTTACCTTAGCGATGGGCAGGGACAGGTATATACCGCAGGGCAAGAATTATAGCTGGGGGAAAGGAAATTATGATGCGATTAGGCAAGATTTAGGATGCGTAGGATGGGGAAGGAAACTGCAGGGGATGGGAACAATCGAAATGTGGAGCTTATTCAAGGAGCAGCTACTGCGTGTCCTTGATAATTATGTACCTGTCAGGCAGGGAGGAAGTTGTCGAGCGAGGGAGCCGTGGTTTACTAAAGAAGTTGAAGCGCTTGTCAAGAGGAAGAAGAAGGCTTATGTTAGGATGAGACGTGAAGGCTCAGTTAGGGCGCTTGAGAGTTACAAGCTAGCCAGGAAGGATCTAAAGGGAGAGCTAAGAAGAGCAAGGAGAGGACACGAGAAGTCATTGGCGGATAGGATCAGGGAAAACCCTAAGGCTTTCTATAGGTATATCAGGAATAAAAGAATGACTAGAGTTAGATTAGGGCCAATCAAGGATAGTAGTGGGAAGTTGTGTGTGGAATCAGAGGAGATAGGGGAAGCGTTAAATGAATATTTTTCGTCAGTATTTACAGTAGAGAAAGAAAATGTTGTCGAGGAGAATACTGAGATTCAGGCTACTAGGCTAGATGGGATTGAGGTTCACAAGGAGGAGGTGTTATCAATTTTGGAAAGTGTGAAAATAGATAAGTCCCCTGGGCCAGATGGGATTTATCCTAGGATTCTCTGGGAAGCTAGGGAGGAGATTGCAGAGCCTTTGTCCTTGATCTTTATGTCGTCATTGTCGACAGGAATAGTGCCGGAAGACTGGAAGATAGCAAATGTTGTCCCCTTGTTCAAGAAGGGGAGTAGAGACAGCCCTGGTAATTATAGACCTGTGAGCCTTACTTCGGTTGTGGGTAAAATGTTGGAAAAGGTTACAAGAGACAGGATTTATAATCATCTTGAAAAGAATAAATTCATTAGCGATAGTCAGCACGGTTTTGTGAAGGGTAGGTCGTGCCTCACAAACCTTATTGAGTTTTTCGAAAAGGTGACCAAACAGGTGGATGAGGGTAAAGCAGTGGATGTGGTGTATATGGATTTCAGTAAGGCGTTTGATAAGGTTCACCACGGTAGGCTATTGCAGAAAATACGGAAGTATGGGGTTGAAGGTGATTTAGAGCTTTGGATCAGAAATTGGCTAGCTGAAAGAAGAAGGGTGGTGGTTGATGGCAAATGTTCATCCTGGAGTTTAGGTACTAGTGGTGTACCGCAAGGATCTGTTTTGGGGCCACTGCTGTTTGTCATTTTTATAAATGACCTGGAAGAGGGTGGAGAAGGGTGGGTTAGTAAATTTGCGGATGACACTAAGGTCGGTGGAGTTGTGGATAGTGCCGAAGGATGTTGTAGGGTACAGAGGGACATAGATAGGCTGCAGAGCTGGGCTGAGAGATGGCAAATGGAGTTTAATGCGGAAAAGTGTGAGGTGATTCACTTTGGAAGGAGTAACAGGAATGCAGAGTACTGGGTAATGGGAAGATTCTTGGTAGTGTAGATGAACAGAGAGATCTTGGTGTCCAGGTACATAAATCCCTGAAGGTTGCTACCCAGGTTAATAGGGCTGTTAAGAAGGCATATGGTGTGTTAGCTTTTATTAGTAGGGGGATCGAGTTTCGGAGCCACGAGGTCATGCTGCAGCTGTACAAAACTCTGGTGAGACCGCACCTGGAGTATTGCGTGCAGTTCTGGTCACCGCATTATAGGAAGGATGTGGAAGCTTTGGAAAGGGTGCAGAGGAGATTTACTAGGATGTTGCCTGGTATGGAGGGAAGGTCGGTCTTACGAGGAAAGGCTGAGGCACTTGAGGTTGTTTTCGTTGGAGAGAAGGAGGAGGAGAGGTGACTTAATAGAGACATATAAGATAATCAGAGGGTTAGATAGGGTGGATAGTGAGAGTCTTTTTCCTCGGATGGTGATGGCAAACACGAGGGGACATAGCTTTAAATTGAGGGGTGATAGATATAGGACAGATGTTAGAGGTAGTTTCTTTACTCAGAGAGTAGTAGGGGCGTGGAACGCCCTGCCTGCAACAGTAGTAGACTCGCCAACTTTAAGGGCCTTTAAGTGGTCATTGGATAGACATATGGATGAAAATGGAATAGTGTAGGTCAGATGGTTTCACAGGTCGGCGCAACATCAAGGGCCGAAGGGCCTGTACTGCGCTGTAACATTCTAATTCTAATTCTAATTCTAATTCTAATTGTAATCCTGGGATTACAACCCTGGAGGCCCTGCTTTTTAACCTTCTGCCTAACTCCCTATATTCACTTTGCAGGACCTCATCTCTCTTCCTGCCTATGTCGTTATTACCAATATGGTCCACAACCTCTGGCTGCTCACCCTCCCCTTTCAGAATGTCCTGCAGCCACTCTGAGACATCCTTGACCCTAGCACCAGAGAGGCAACATACCATCCTGGAGTCTCGTTTGTGGCCACAGAAATGTCTATCTGCTCCCCTTACAATAGAATCCCCTATCACTATAGCTCTTCCACCACTTTTCCTCCCCTGCTGTGCAGCAGAACCCTCCATGGTGCCACGGACCTGGCTGTTGCTGCTTTCCCCCGGGAGGTCACCCCCCACAACAGTATCCAAAGCGGTATATCTGTTTGAGAGGGGGATGGCCACAGGAGACTCCTGCACTACCTGCCTGCACCTACTATTCCGTCTGGTGGTCACCCATCCCTTTTCTGCCTGTGCAGCCATTACCTGCGGTGTGACCACTTCACTAAACGTGCTATCCACGACGTCCTTAGCATCGCGGATGCTCCACATTGAATCTACCCGCAGCTCCAGCTCCGTAATGCGGGTTGCCAGTAGCTGCAGATGGATACACTTCCTGCACACATGGTCGTCAGGGACACTGGAAGCGTCCCTGATTTCCCACATAGCGCAGGAAGAGCATATCACGGGGCTGAGCTCTCCTGCCATGACTTACCTTTAAATTAATTTAGTTACTCCCTTTAAACAATGCTAATTACACTAGGGGTCTTGTTCTACTCCAAACACTACCCACTACAATCTAAAGTCCTTAATAAATTACTCTAATTCAAGCAGTACTACTCACCTTATCACTGGAGGGTTTTTTTCAAAAAAAACTTCCCCTTTTTTAAGCAATTTAAATGCACTAACAGCTGTTACTTACCCAACCAATCACCTTGCAGAATTCCCGTGATGTCACTAAGTTTTTTTTCCTCTTTTTCGAGTCTCAGCACGCGCTGAGAGACACAGAGAGTCAGCCGCCGCTCCCCTCCGCTCCGCTCTGCTCTCAGGTAAGTGAAAGCATCATTTGACATAGCACGTTTTCATGATACCATGTATTGTGGACATCCGGCAGGATTCTTACCATCAAGAGGAAGCCCATCAATGGCTCCATAGGAAATATTAGGAGCACTATTGCACAAGAGGAAGAAATAGCATTCAAGGGGCAGAAGTGTTTTGTTGACTGGTGCCTGGACCTCAGCAGAAACTGAGGCCTGCACTGGCAAGTAATTGAGAATCAGGTCAGTGGAAGAAGTGGCAACTACAAGATACTCTTCCTCCCTGGTGGTATCTCTCAGCCAAAATATATTGTTTAAAATATGCTGTTCTCTCATCTCTAGCATATGGACTTGAATCCAGCTTAGTATAATGAGAGGGAACCTTCAAATCCACTATATTTTCAAAATGTCTTGGACAGTTACTCCTAGGCTCAAAACGGGCTCTAATTTGGTAGCAACTGCCAATCTCAAAGACCACAGGCGACTGGATTTAGTGTTTGTGTCACAGTTTCTGGCAGCAGACCCGGAGGTGGGCGCCATCGCTGCTCACCGCTTGTGTGGCCTGCCCACGGCAATCACACAGCAGGCGGCCAATTATAATAATGGAGGCGTGGGGCCCGGCAAATTGCACAGCGGGGGTGGGATTCAAGGCATCAAATGAGGCATTGGATGATTCCGGAGACATATTTAAAGCCCTGCCAGCCCTGCTGTCATTGCTGTCTTTGAGCCCTTCGTTGTTTGCTGCTGAGACTGGTACTGGAGTGACTCCTGGACCCCTCAACCCTCTGTCAAGGAAAACACAGTATGGCTCATGTGTGACACTGAGTGGCCTCACGGTTTAGTGATGCCTCCTTGAGATTCTCCTCCAGGCTACAAGGGAAAGGCGCGAGGTCTTCTTCCCCAGCATTGGCAAGGAGGTCCTCCTACCTGACCAAGCAAGCCTGGATGGAGATCGCAGAGGAGGTAAGCAGCCATGGGGTCACCCTCAAACATCGGTTCAGTGCAGGAACAGAGTCAACGACCATCATTTGGTCTGTTGTGGTGAGTGCTCCATAACACTCTTCTTTTTAGGGATTAAACGTGACTAGGCGGGAGGATGTGCAACATAGGAAAGGAAGCACTACAAAGGTGCCGGTAAAGGGGGAAATGCATCAACTAATCCTACCAGATACAAGGCAGCATCTTGGACACAGGCCACCTTCTTTCACAGATCACCCCCATTACCTCCCCAGAGAGCTGATGTGGGGATGAGCCACATAGGAAAGCCCCACAGGGGATAAGGGGCTTCCACCAGCACACCTGTAGGTCTTCCTGTGAAGTATGACTATTTCCCTCTTTCGACTTGCAGGATAAGCAGGCCCATAATAAACAGTGAGACCTCGCAGACTGGCAGAGGAATAGCTGACATATAGCCTCTTCCAGCAGCTGAGAGTGAAGCACTGGAGTTGGCGGGGACCCAGGGCGGACGCTCACCCACAGATGATGAGACTGGAACCTCCGTGCAAGAGTGAGGATTGTTTCCCATTGACATCCAGTACATTTCTGGAGATTCTCATAATGCATGGATATCATGACGATATCTGCAGAGTTTAACCCACACACCTTTGTGTTCTTTCCTGCAGGTTGGCATCCACAGGAGACACAATCCAAAGGGAGACAGCAATCAACCTCTGAGGATGAGCAGTGAGCAGTCAGAGGATGCACTGTTCCATGACTCTCCTGTACCATCCACCAGCACAGATACTTTCATCTCAGTGGGTTTCTGCTCAGCTGTAGACTCAGAGTCACAAGCTAGTGACAGCACTACACCACTCGTGCCCGAGCAGCTGGCTGAGGCTGAGACAGTCAGAGACCAGGCCCATGCTGATTCCCAAGCTGATGATGAGGTGATGGTATCGACAGCACAGGGCATGCTAGAGTTGTAGAGAGAGGTAAGACAACATCTGGCTGAGATGCCAGAGGCTAAGCACAGCCATGAGTGGACAATGGAGGAGTCCGTCCATGCTGAGTGCTGCCATGTCTCAGGCATGTGAGTACATGGCTTCCTCCATTGAGAAGTTGGTGACTCTCATGGAGAGCCTGATCCCACAGATGCGTGCAGACCTGCCAACATCACCTTGGCCACGAGTTCAGTGCAGCAGTGGCAAGGCTAGAGAAGGACAAGGCGCCCGGATTCTTCTCCAGCTCTCGTCCTTCTCTGGTGAGCAGGGAGGTTCAGGGGAGCCTTGAAAGGGTGGAGAGGCAGACCTGCATATCAGGAGCCTCCCCTCAGGGTGCTCTGAGTGTGGACAGCGGCTCCTCAGCCCCTCTGCCAGTGAGCCCAGTTTCAGCAGCTGTGACACCTGAGGGAAGTCCTGCACCTGTGCAGGAAATCCTCAGGCAGCCAGGACCTCCAGGCCTTATGCAGCCAGAGGATGGCTGCCAAAGTCAGGGCAGCTTGATCAGCAGCCTGGCTCCAGCCCAGCTGCTAGTGCAGGGGTCACACCATGTATAAGAACTCGAAAATGTGTAAAAAAAAATACACCTTGAAACATTTGGATTTTCATGGGTGCTTGCAAGTTGCTATAAAGTTTATTCACTTTTGTAGTTGACATTCATTGTGGAATATGCTTATTCCTTCTTGCCTTAATTGTGAGATACTGACTTCACCCTTCTCCCATAGTGGGCTGCCAGTTTAGTTTCAGCCCTCCTTTGGTGTGCACCTCTGATGTACCAGAACGTGTGTGTGATGACACTTGGCACAGGACCCTAATAGAAAGGAGGTGACCGATTGAATGCTTTTAGGTAAGTTTTTATTGTTTTCACTCTGAGAGGCAAGCATGGTGACTGGAAGTGAGTATGTATGAAACTGTCCCTTTCCTCCTGGTCCTCCCTCTGTCAATGGCGCTGCATCATGCCTCAGGGGCCCACAAAGACAGGGTGTATGAGACCCACACCAGGTGATCAGTAGGTCTCCAGAGCATTGTCTTTGCAGAGACAAAGTTGCCCTGGCATCTTTGCATTTGCTACTCCTCTCGGCTTATGCATTGCTGGTCCTTCATAGCCAACCCTTTCACCCAGCAGTATGGCCACCCAACTCTCTCACCCGACATATGGCCACCAGACCATTCCACCCAGCTGTATGGCCACCCGTGCCCACCCATGTTGAGTGCACAGCACTGCAGGCCAACAATGGCCTGCGCTCCCCCATTTTCCAGTACCACTACTGTTCATGGTTGCCTTCCTGTCGCAGCACTGAGACCTCACCTTGGTGCCACCAGTTTCAATGGCCAGTGATCCGCAGGCACGTGAGGGCCACCCGTCGTCAACTTAATTCCAAGCCCCCCATTGAAACGCAATCAATTGCATGCAAATGTATTAAAACTAACTGTTCAGCAATTCAGATGGCAGTCCCATCATGTTGGGGTGGTGACGCCACCTTGGTGCCTTCCCACCGCTAACTAAACCTGGAACCAAAGTAATGAAATCAGATTTCCAGGCAGACGCATCCACCGCTATTCTCCAGCCTCCTCATGCTTCCATTCCTGCTCAAATGGCCTCGCTAAATTCTGCCCAGTGATAGCTTATGGGAAACAAAACAATGCCAAATTTGTGCTGTACAAGATGCTCTTCCAAATTTGGGATTAAGGTACAATGTTGGTACAAAGTAGGAATTTTACTCTGCAGCTGGGAGCATTTACTACTGGCACTGGGTGACAAATTATGAAACAAAAATGTCCCATTTTGAGCATAACTTCACCCAAAATGCTTTTTACAGAGATCTAATGTTCAAAAGCAAAGTGCTTCTAGTACATAACACAAAACAATGGGTCACTGGGGAATGAAGTACAAATGTGTATTGTTGGCTTTTGGTTTAATGTATATACATGATTATGGTAGATAAATACAGACTGACCTATTATCAACTTGGGAATCCAACCACATCTGCAATACTTTACCTTAAATTGAGCTTGCAAAATATTTTCAAAGTGGGTAATTAATATGCATTGTATAACATTGTTCCTAGGATCAGGTGAGGAGGGGTCGAAGGGCTTCCCTCTTGTCCCTCTCATTGTTTGACCGCAACAGGTTTATTTCTTTTTAAAGTGGCTTTACTTGCCAAATCAGTGAGTGTTCAACTATTCACATGCTACGATCATAAGACAACCAATCGGACAGGTTTTCTTGAGTTTAACAAAGAAAGAGGTTAGCTTTATTGCACTTAAACAGATCTAACTTTCACACACACACACACAAACATACAAATAGGTTACAGAGTGGAGTAGGATAAATTGGTTGTATTAGAGTTTGGAGCAACAATAAGGGGTATACAGTCTGTGGAGCTTGGTGACTCAGTTGGCTTCCAGCTGAACTCAGTGTTCCTGAGGCTTCCGGCTTGCAGGTCTGGCCAGCGGTTTTCGGTGGTTCTCTTGCAGAACAGCGAAGCAGATGATTTCCTTCATGGGTCTCTGTCTGCGGCAGCAATAGGCCTAGATCGTTATGGCCAATAGGCAGGGTTCGAAGTTTGCAAGGTCGACTAGAGAGAGAGAGAGAGACAGGAGGGATCCCACTTGGTCTTCTCTGGTTGGTGTCCAGTTGCTTGTCTCTGTTGCTGTACAGAAAACACCATCTTGAGCATACAGGTGGTGGGTCTGTCACATGATGGCTCAGTGTGTATTTCCTCTTGCAACTTAATTAGTTCATATCTAGGAATTCCCTTCTCTCAACCAGGGTCCCATTGTTCAAGTGATTAGGTTTGAGTGATTCATCGCCACCAATTTATGTCCCAAGTGATGCCTTAATGTCTTGTTAATGGAAGCAGGACAGGTGATTCACTCAAAATTCCCCAGGTCATTGTTCTGGAGGGGACAGGGCAGACTCCTCACTGCATTGAAATGTAGGATATAGTGATGCAAATTGCGGTAGTCATTTTAGCTGCTAGTAAAATCACCTTTTATTTGTTCCTTTCTCCCTTTTGAAAAAATTTAATTCAGGTTTCCAGCCGGTGGATTAAAAATCATCATTCGACATAGCATGTCTTTGGTTAAAATGTTTTCAAAATATATTTTCTACAATCAACCAAAAATCTAACAGTCACACCCTAAATTGTCTGTATAATGTCATTGCATGTCCAAAGATTCTTCCAAAAAAACTGCACCTAAAACAAAGATCAGGCGAATTTAATATTGATGTTTTTTTATTCCTGGTTTCTTGATGTTTAATTTACAAGTGTTTCTCATAAGCACAATATTATAAATACTTCATCATACAAGAAATCTCAGAACCAATGGAAAATAACAATTATTGACCAGAAGGAGAATTAAATTGTGTTCTGCACCCTGATGATTGTAAAAAGATTGAGGTGAAAAATCACATATTGCAACATCAATACTCTCAAATAAATGATTTTTATTATTATTATTGCTCACTACAAGCTTATATTAATGTTCAGGGGAGGTTTGTGCTTTTTTTCCCCTTGCTGTTGCTAGTGCTGGAAGCAACTATCCTCACATTCAGAAATATAAGTATCACCCAGGGAAACGCACAGTCAGTAAATAGGAATCTGAAATCAGTCAATTTTGAGATTTATGAAGGGTTTTGGAGTTTATTAGATTTACTAAGGTTACAGTTGCAAGTGGTTTATGATGCACAAAACAGTAAATGCTTTCTTGGTGCATGTAGATGGTGGATTTTTTAAAAAAAACCTTTACAAAGAAAAACTACATCTCAGATTCCAAACATACACCTTACCCAACAATACAAGCAGCATTCTCATGCTGTTCAAGTATGTAAAAAATACTGATTCAAATTTAATGTTAAATTTTGCAGCCTAAATTGGTAAGTTTAAATTTACTGTGGCAGGATAATGCTAACTAAGTATATAAAAAATTGAAAAGTATTGAAAAAAATCAATGTACTCTTACTGCAGTTTGATTATACTTAGTTTTATCAACCACTTGCAATTACATAACACCTTTAACATAGTAAAATGTTCCAATATGTTTCAACAGATGCCCATTTTTTAACGTTATACCTGTTTTCCTCCTATTCAACTCCCCCTCCCAAAGGCCATGCATTCACTGTCAATTGAGGACAGAGTACTTATGCTTTAATTAACAGATGTCTTGTGCCACTACTCAGAGTAAGTTGAATCATGTGCTTTTTTATGACAGGAGCATTAAATTATGTACCACAGATGCATTATTCTGTTGCTAAGGGGAAGCTGGGCCTGTCCCATTAAGGCTTCAAAATCTCATTAATATAAACAGCCTAAGGTCAATTATAGTTAATTGTTGTTGATAAGGGAAGTTTTCAGATAAGCAGTTACTTTCCAGGTCAAAAAACACCAGCATGAAATAGCTGTCCATCTCTTTTTTTTACTGCTTTTACTACTTCAAAGGATGTTCTCAAAACACACACAAACATATGCATGTGGATCTCCCATGGAGTTGCTCATGATGAGTTTGAGGTGGGAGCGGGGGTGGGCCTGATCCAATCAGTCAGGGTTAGGGGTTCAGCCATAGAGGAGAGAAGACTGCAATATGTGCAGAAACAAGACTTGAATACATTATAGCTATATTGCACGAGATGCAATGAATAGCCTCAAGTTATCTGTATAAATAGTGCTTTATGCGCATCAGTTTCCTTCATTCCAATGCTGCAAAAATATTGCCTTTTATTATTTTTCCACTTTCTTCCTTTTCTTTATAGGAATTGGCTCAGGTTGGAGAATAGTTCCACTGGCCTCTCAACCAAATAATCATTCTTCACTTATAAACCTTGATAGAAAATGCCTGCAGATTATTCAATTGTAGGGCAGCAAAGCCAAGACCCAGTTTGCTCCTAAAGTGACATCTACAAACACACACTTTCCAGTGCAAGTCACTGTGTTGTCAGGAAAACCCTATATGCTAAATGGGAAATATTAATTTAATTGGTTGGAAACTTACATTAGACTTTTAACAGAATAATCCTACAAGTTAACTTTAAAAAAAGCTAACAGCCAAGATGACCACTGCAATTTACATTTGAAACATCGGGAGATTGAACTGGAGACGAAACGTCTAACAAAGCCCAGCAAGAACAATGCTTTGGCTGAGTAGATTAGCCAGATGATCCTTGTTAGTGAACCATTCAAAGTCATCCTGGGGCCTGTAGCACCTTGAATTTCAGAGAAGATTCCAGAAAAAAACCTCATCAAAAACAAAGGAGTTTAATAGAACCATGTGACTGCTTGCACAGCTCTGAAGAAACTGTAGGTTTTGTCACACAGACAGCAGACAGGCAGTAACTGAAAAGACAGCAAAAAAGTAGGCTCTCTCTCTCTCCCCACAACAATATCAAGAGAAGATCCGGCTGCAACTGGGAACCCCAACCTCCAAGCCTACAGACTGCTACAGCTAGCAACCAGGGGAAGAGAATCAACCAACCATTCTACCTTCAGGATCCCTGAGCAAAGCAAGACAACCATTGTGCATGTGGCCCAGTGAGGACTTCAAGACCACAACTGCAGCTGAGGACTATTGGAATTACATACTGTATTTAAATTGCATTTATTCCGGACTTTAATCCAACCACCAAATCTGTTTCCCTCTGTAATCTATTTGTGTGTGTGTAACTCTCGTGTGAATGTGTGTGTGAATGTCTCACACATTTTTAGTATTTTAAATCGGGTTAGAGTGTTAAGTGTAATAAACTTACCTCTTTCTTTTTAAACTCAAGAAAACCTGTCTGATTGGTTCTTTTGCAATTATGTTAGAGGAGCAAGGTCAAACAATTACTGAGGTTGTAAGCACAACCACTGTTTTAAAAAAAGAATAAACCCTGTTACAATCAGACAAGAGAAAGGGCGATAGGGAATTCTGAGACCCCCTCTTCACCTAGTCATAATAGTGTAATGATCAGAAGCGAGAATCCTGGCAGATTTCTTTTCCATTCCTAGTCCAAGGTCACTGTGACCAATTGTGGTGCCACTACTGCTGGTCGACCTGAGATCAGCTAACTCAGTGCAAAACAGGGATCACATCCAGAACCTTACTGGTCTGTGCAGTTTAATAGCTCATCTATTTCTCTTTTTAAAATAAAAAGTTTTAGGACAACCAATTTCCAGGAGCATGCAAGAAAAATTACAAGAACTGTAAGGCTCTGAAATTATACTGGGGTTCTCACTATCTCCACTTGTAACATCAATGCGAACTCTCAGAGAAATAGCTGTTCCTGAGAACAGCTGTTTACCCTATTTCTCTGGGCGTTCCACTGTTGGAATTATGGCAGGAGTTATGGGAGAGCCCCCAGAGCATTTTGTGTCCTACAACTCTAAACAGATCCAGGACACTCTTAAATTTTCTTAGGTGAGCATAATTCCCTTCACAAAGGAGCACTTACTGTAAGATCAAACCATTATACACAACTTCTCTGCCTCCAATTAAGTTAGATTTCTGCCCCTGCAAAGCATCCCATCCAGTAACTCAGTTAAAAACTAAGGGAATTCATCCCAGTTGGTAGCAAGTTGATTTGTGAGCCACAGACACACAGAGAATATCATGCAGCTTTTCGATCCTCTCGAGAAATCAAACTTGCGAAGGCTAACAAAGGCCTACTGTCTCATGACAGATCAACAGAGCACCTGCATTCAGAGCTGTACCTGATAATCGCTGTTAATTCTTTTGCAATAGCCATGTTTATGACATAGCTTATCTCTACATTGTGACCCCTAGCATAATTGGAAGTTAAGAACTGTTTACTCAAAGTTTAACTTACAACATCCATTAGTACCTTATTGGAATTAACCAGCTTAACATCTCTTTCAACCTGTGTAATGTCAGTGAAGCCAAAATTTGATAACAAGGTGATGACAAGTGTTTCAATGCAGATACAATAATCTCATAGTTAACACATTTTTCTAACAAATTTACCAGATCCTTCAAATAACTGTTCAGATTGTGAAACCTTTAGGATCAAATTTTCAATCCTTTACCAGACTTAAATAGTTGTTCATTATTCAAGTCTTGGTAATCTAAATATTTCTGTAATTCACTGAAATTTTACTTACAGTAAATTTTAGTGGAGTGCTATATTTTGTCAAAATGTATAGAGAAATAAAAAAAGGATCACCCTTTTTCAAAATCTGACCAATATTTTTTGTTGTTTCAGATACCTTTCAAGTTCAAGGTCTAGAGATTGGGTTTGGCAAGTCAGGGCCTGTCGAAATCTAGCTGGTTTTGACATTGTGCTGTGTCAGAGTGGTATGATGGATTTATATCCACCACCCCTCAGAACTCTAAGTAAATGCACTGTTGACATCAGCGAGCAGCTGAGGACTGAAGTAGAATCAGAGTTAAGGGGTTGGGGGGTGGAGGAGTTGTGGTAGTCAAAAGCTGACAGGCAGGCTTCAGTCTTGCTAATATTAAGTTGAAGGAAGTTCCTGCTTGTTCACCTAATGCTAGGTGTTGTCAGAATGACACCAAGAGTGGAAGAATATCGGCGAGTGGGTAAGATGACAGAGAGTTTTGAGCTGCATTTCTAAACCCCCTCAATTTTGCTTACCTGTCTTCAGTTGTGGGTAGGTCATTCACTCAAGTGAAGCAGGGGCCTAATATAAATGGTAGTGTCGCATCCCGATGATGCCACTGGGACGTGCACACCACTTGAACTGTGGGCCTGACTAGGGCTTACACGATCCTGGGCCTGCCAGCAAAAATTGACAGCAGCAAGAATTCAGACCCAGGTAATTTTTTTTTAAATCAAGGTTCTTAATGGTCTACAAGAAGCAGGAGTGCTTCTCCTGGCCCCACAAGAATACCTAGGGCCTCCTTGGCCCCTGGTTTCCCCATCCCCTGATTTCAGACTTGTTAATGCCCTGAATCCCTAGTTACCTTATTGGGGCTGTTTTTGTGGGTCCCTAACAGTAGCTTGATGCCCGCACAAATTTTGAGCCCACTAGCCTCAGACAGGAATTAGAATCAGGACAAAATTGAGACCAAGAGAGTTAAAATCTCCCAAGGGACTGATTGGACATTTTGACACCCTGTTTGGCTCCTGTACTCAATTCACGCCATGAGTTAAAGTAAGCCCTTAATTACAGATGTCAAACAAATTTTCTTGTATATCTTACTCTGTCTAACCCAAATTAATTCAATAATCTGCCACATTTACTTAGAGAGATATAATGGAGATGTTTGAGAACTAGTACAGCAGACCAAAAAAGGATCTAAAAAGAGTCAATTGAGAAAAAAATCCAAGCTTGACTATAATTAGGGCCCTAACAAATTTCATAGTCACAGCATTTTAAGAATTGTGAATTTCATAATTCACATATTTAAATTGTAATTTTCACAATGTCGCAACAAACCTTGAATATGATCTATTTAAAACAAAGAAAAAGACAAGGGAGATTTCTGGTTTCAAATGGCATTTATTATGTACTCAAAAAATATTGTAAAAAACTGACTATAAACAGGTCACATTCTTTACTCACTGTAGTCAGTGGCTAAATATGAGCATGGAGCAACCTGCAACTATCTCTCTCTTCATTCCCTATCTTTGCCCTGTGAACAAGCATCTGTGTTTAGACACTGTTCTCTCCGTGTCCACAGAGTTTGTTGGAATTGTCAGACAGCACCATGCTAGTCTTGCAAGGTGGGGGATTCTGAATTCCACAGAGTTCCAAAACTGCAGCACTGCCAAAGTACTATCTGCTTCTTTTGCAATGCTTTTATAAGCAGGAACGTCCAGCCTACAGTTCTTGTCAAAGCCAGGAATCGTATCAATCGAGATTAAATCCACCATCAACAGGTGCATTTGTGCAAGGTCAAAGATACGCACAGCTTTTCAAGAATGCCACAGAAGATGGTTGAAACCTCTGAACTGCTTTCTCTTCACTGCTTGACTCTTCCCGTAGCAGTAACATTGTTTGAGCTCCTTTGCCATGCAAGAAAACACCTGTTGAGCACAGGCATTTAATTAACCATCATCAGTGTTGTTCGTTTGATTGTGCTTCAGCCCAGAACAATAGATCCATTACTTTATTGTAAACTTTGTAGATTGTGACGTGTCGAGATTCAAACCAAGTGATTAAATCCATCAGTTGTGTAGCATTCTTGGCAACAAAATGAACCTCCTCATTAAACTGAGCATCATTTAGAAGGGTTAAATTGCTTGTTAAAACCTGCGCTTTTGGTGTCAGTGTGAGCTCTTCTGAGACAAAGTCTGAGAGGTATTTCAGGTGAGCTGGATGATACTTTACTGCTTGAGACTGCTTCTTTCAAAACCGTACCAGAAGCCCTCCCTCATCGACCAATCGGTGAGTTGAGCCTTGTGTCAATCACTAAAATGTTTGCAACATGCCCAGCAATCAGCAAGGTGAGCCTTGTGTCAATGAATAAACGTGCAAAGTTTGCAAAATGGCCAATTTCACAGAGGACCTGAGATTTCACAGCCATGAATTTGGTATGGCCATAACTATAATGATTCACACGTACAGCTGACAATGACAATGTACTCTTAAACTTTTCTTATACAGTCTAGTAAACTATGTATAATAATGAACTAAAATTGCATCACAACATAACATACACAGTGCAAAATATCTGCTCATCCAATGCATAGCTTATTTCTCCTGACTGAAACAGATAATTTAATTTAGTAGGTACAGAGTGCACTTGGGTAGAGGGATTCACCAGGTCAAATCCCCACATTCCCTTCTAAAGAGCAAGAGTAGAGATCATTGGCTGGGAGGTGTGAGAGTTGGGAGAGAGGAATATGCTCCAGGCTTGCATTATTAAAATCTTATATCTATCTGTACAATTATGTTACAATTACGCAAAGCAATGTCTGATCCACTGCAAATGTGCCATGTATTGTTTGTGCATCGAAACATGCCTAACTGTGCATTATGCACCTTCTTCTTTGTGTTATAGATATGCCAGTAAAGCAGAGCAGTAAGCAAGTCCTCATATCACAAAGCATCACCACAGCACTGTATCACAAGTGAAGGACTCATTGGCCTAATGACATATTGTTTGAGCATGCCAAGTCGATAATGTTTCTGCCTCTCAAATTGTGCTTTGTTGTAGGCTGTTTGGTGAAGTTACTAGGATTTCATAGTAGTGGCAAAAGCTATTCTGAGTTCAAATCCATATCTCTGAGGAGCCAACCTATCAGCTTGTTGCCACCCAAGAATACGTGGGGAAAACCTAGACTTGAGTAAATAACCTCAGCTGACACTTGGGGCTTGACTTTTAGACCCCAGCAGAGCTGGGATTGTAGGCAGGAAGAAGCTGAGATGAGTCTCATCGGCCAGCAGGCTGGTTCCCCTGCTCCATCCAACCCCCGGGCCATATTTGCAGAGGCAGTATGGGGGGGGGGTGGGGGTGGGCGGCAGGGCTACCCGCCTGCACATGATGGGTAGCCAATCGAGGTAGTTAACAGCCACTTAAGATCAATTAAAGGAGACTGACTAGAATTTTGCAGTCCGGCTCCAGGTTCCCGCAAGTGGCGGGGGCCAGTTTAACTGCCTGTGACAGCCTCCTGGCAGGAGCGTAGGGGGTGGGGGTCAGTGCTCCAGGCAGGCCTGTGTGGATGCAGCAGCAGCTGCAGGCCACCTGTTGAGGGTCTCCACCCCACCAATGGCAGCCTGACTGCAAAAGCCATTTTTTAGTTTAACTTTAATAAGTTGGAGAGAGGCCGCCTCCATTTTGAAGCACCCTCTCCCTGACTTACCTTCCATTGCAGCCTGCTACTCTTTTCAAGCTGGAAGGCTTCAGCTTTGAGAGCCCACCAACGTCCTTAATTGGACACCGAGTCCTTAATTGGACACCTCTGGCCATAAAGAGTGACTGTTTCCCACACAGTGCAGACTTCTGACTCACATTTAGCCTGACGACAGGGTTCAGAAGCCATTAGGGAAAATCTTGCTCTTGGGCAGAATTTTATGGGCCCCCGGGAAACAGGATGGGAGGTTGGGGGGGCACATAAAATAGTGACGGAAGGGAGGTGCGGAATGCCCCTAGTCTTCCCATTTCCCTGAAATTAAGTCAGGGGTGGGAAAGGTCCAAGTGGCCAATTAATAACCACTTAAAGGCCTCTTCCCTCCACTGCTGGAATTATACCAGTGGCAGGTAGGGGCCTCCGCCACGTGGCAAGGTTGCCCAGTAAAACGGCAGCCTCCCTGAAGGCTTGGGAAGGGTGGCCTCCTCCATGGGTAATCAGTGGCCACGGAGGGCCCCTGGCGGCAAAGACTGCCACTCTACGAACACCCCCTTGCCCTCAATGACCATCCTGCTCCCCTCACCTGAGCCTGCCGGACTGGCCCTGGCGACTCTGCCATACTTACCTGGGGTACGGGTACCAGCGCTGGGCCTGGTTCCAGGCCTGGTGTAGTACCGACATTGGCCACTGTTCCTGGTGGCACTGCCAACACTACTGAGCTGCCGACTTGGCTGGCAGCTCTGGGAGGCGGGATCTCTGTGGGGTCCCTGGCGTCGGGTAGTTAATTCTCCGAGCGCCATTAAATAGAGCCCAGGTTGGGGGGGGGGGGGGGGGGGGGGGAGGCTCCAAAGAGCCGAGACGGGGTTCCTCTCGCCTTTTTGGGCCAGCATCGGGACCCTTGCTGACGCCCCAAAATTCAGCCCCTTGAGTGCAGCACTGACAAATGGTTGCATTGTAATTTGAATGAGATTAAGGTCCGTTTTGCCTGATTATTTAGAGGTTAAAGATCATGGCATTATTGAGAGAAAAGTTCCAATATTCCTCCTGAACCATTACCACCAAAAATCAGACTAAATTTGTCATTTATCCAATTTTTGTTTGTGGTGCATGACTCACATAGAATGACTGCCCTATTTTCCTATGTAACAGTAGAAATTGGATTTCAAAAGTAATTAAATACAGTAACATTTGACATATTTTGCCATGATAAATCAAAATTCAAATGCAACTATTATTTATTGTATGTTGATTCCCTTATAATATAGGTATCGCGGTTACTTGCGGAAAACTGCATACTCACATGCATAAATGTTTTGGCATTTGTTGCATACAATTTGGATATTCATAGTGGTGCATTTTTCCATTGATAAATACTACAGGATGTTGCACTGGTGCATGTATGGCCACATTTGTCTGATCGATGAAGCTGTGCACTCAGAAAATGCAACATCTTTTTGCATCACCCTCTCCTGTTGCTGCTGAATCCTGCAACTGAATTTAATACAGTCACCAGCATAACAGGGCATCTATGATCTGAATAATGCAGTAAAGAGCAGAAAACTTGCTGATTTTGCCAAGTTGCCCGTGATTACCTGGAAGAAGTTTGTACCAAATAAATTGAGTGCCATCAACATTTTATTTTTGCTGCTGGGAGCTCAGTTGCAGCAAATGGCATGATTCTTCAATGGTTTTTTAAGTGATATGTACCCTTCTCATATATTGCTCCTCAGTGCAGTCAAGCTGGCTCTGTCATTTGTGAGACATGTTGCCATGGTTAGTAAAAGGTCCTAGCAGTGGTCCTCCTCTGACATGAGACCTGGTTGGTTTTCTTCTGCTGTTCTTCCTCCTTGCCCAATGTTGTGTGACTTGCTAATGCATTGATATAGCTATTGAGCAGCTCTTTTCAATGTCTCTTTCTATGCTGCATGTAGGACCTCTGCGAGCTTTTTCTGCTACTTCACAGCAGCCATGATTAACATGATAGGAACTTGAAGGCAAACATGAGCAAATTTACCAATCATTCTTTAATTGATATTCAAGCCCGAAAAGTGTTGAAATGCCTTGAAACGGTTTAATCTTAGCAGTGATTTTAAAAGCACTGTCAAAATTTAGCAAATGCTCTTTTCAGTTAGTACATAAAATTATGATTCAAAGAAAACAGTGCAGATATATCTAATGCCCAGAGAAATTACAACCCCATTAGTTTTACCCCAAAATTATTATTTTTTTATTGTTACGGCCAGGTGAGAAAGGTGTCTAGGGGTTTTTTACTGTCTTCACCTGGTCTTATTGTAACATGATTTAATTTTGAGCTCCCCCTTTGTGAATTCTTGTTCACCACTTTCCAATTATAAGGCAAATGAGCACAGCCAGGTTTTCTCAGGTTTAAAGAAGAAAAGTGAAATTTATTAAAAACTTAAACTTAAACTCTAATACAGTTAATGCCTACAGGTATACGATGCATCCATGCTAGCATGCACATGTGATGCACACTTGCAAATGGGGACAGCAAAGAGAAGAAAAAAATAAAGTAGAGAGGTTTGAGACAGTCTCTAAAGGGGGTTTCTTGTTACTGTTTCTGTGTTTCCAGCTCACCGTAGAGTCCTTGATTGTAGACAGCTCTTACTTTTCGTTGGGGCCCAGTGTTCTTCTTAAACCTTGTTCACTGTGGGAGACTTTTCTCTCTTGGCGTTCATGTGTCTTCAGTGGTTTCCGAAGTTGGTGAGAGTGAGATGTGAGCAGACAGAAGAGAGGTCTTTTCCAGTCCAGGAGCAAAGCTTTTCTGAGTTCAAATTCCTTGTTGGAAGTTCAAATTCAAAATACTCCAACAGTCAGTTAGTCATGTGACCCAAACTGGTCCAACCACGTCTGTTTGTGTATTCAGCCATCTTAACAGTTAACCTGGAATGTTAGCCTTTCCACCTTCAATGCCTGGTAATCAAAAGTCCATTGTGGATTAAATTGGAGCAGAGAATAGCCCCTTTGTCCATTGAAGTACTGTCTGTTCTCCAGCCAAAGTCTCCGATTGTTTTTTTAAGGCAAGTTCTTTCTTCACCAACAACAGTCCAAAATCAATGTTCATGTGGTGAAATTAATTTTCCTCATTCTTGGCAGTTGGGGGCTTGCCTGACATTTATGCATGAATGTTGTGAGAACTCTAGGAATGAAAAAGTTGACTGCTAAGTAGTCTGTTTGAAATGCAGTGACAGCTGTAGAATTTTTATAACATTTTCCAGGAGTCAAGTTCCAAACCATATAAAGTTAACGTTTCGGGTCAGTGACCCATTTCCAGCACTTGTTTTTATTTCAGATTTCCAGCATCTGCGGTATTTTGCTTTTATTATCCAAACCATATCGGAATGTTTTGGTCAGCTAGAATCCTAACTAAAATCATTTTCAAAGGTTTTGTCAAAGCAATCCAAGAAGTGTTCTGTAGGCAGTAAAACATATGGTACATTGTTTTGAAAAATCTTGAAACACAGGCTCTTATTATGAATATAGTAAAATGATTCTGACAATCCTCAGAATGCTTTTTAACAGTCAGTATTGCAATATGTTCCAGGATGCCTAGCTTGGTGAATGCTTAGTTTTAAGTTTTTACATCCCTATCAGTTCAACTGACTGAAACTTACTCAACTAAAATTGGAGTATCTACTGACAGTACCACAAATATTTATTTTCACTACTGTATTGATGATTGTTTATGACCATAGCATATAACAGCAATACAAAACTTTCTAAACACCCAACAGGAGTTAACTTCTTCTGTTACATTTAGGTTTGAATGATATATCCACTCAATGGTATCCATAATTCTAGCTACATCCTTATCTTTGCATTTCTGTATAGCTGTGCTCTTTCAAGTAGCAAGTGCAATCACAACAACAATTTGTATTTATACAGCACCTTTAAAATAGTAAAATATCCCAAGGCATTTCCAAGGAGCATTATAAATCAAAATTTGACACTGAGCCACTTAAGGTCACATCAGGACAGATGACCAAAAGCTTGGTCAAAGATGTAAGTTTTTAAGGAGTGTTTTAAAGGAGGAAGGAGAGGTAGAGAGGCAGAGAGGTTTAGGGAGCTGGTATCTGAGCTTAGGACTTTGGCAGCTGAAGGCACGGCCACTAATGGTGGAGCGATTAAAATTAGGAATGCTCAAGGGGCCAGAATTGGAGGAGTTCAGATAACTCATATGGTTGTGAGGCTGGAGGAGATTACAGAGATAGGAGAGGCAAGACCAAGGAGGACTTGAAAACAAGAATAAGAATTTTAAAATCGAGGCATTGCTTAACAGGGAACCAATGTAGGTCAGCGAGGATAAGGGTGATAGGTGAATGAGACTTTGTGCGAGTTCGGACACAGGCAGCAGAGTTTTGGATAACCTCAAGTTTACGGAGGGTAGAACATGGGAGCCCGGCCAGGATTGTATTGGAATTGTCAAGTCTAGAGGTAACAAGGGCAGAGATGAGGGTTTCAGCAACAGATGAGCTTAAGCAGGGGAGGAGTTGGGCAATATTATGGAGGTGGAAACAGACAGTCTTAGTGATGGTGTGGATATGTGGTCAGAAGCTCATCTTGGGGTCAAATATAACACCAAGGGTGCGAACAGTCTGGTTTAGTCTCAGACAGTGACAGTTGTCAAGGAGAGGGATTGAGTTGGTAGCTAGAGAATGGAGTTTGTAGCGGGGACCTAAAGCAATGGCTTCAGTCTTTCCATTGTTTTTAGGACTGACATTAAGAGGTCATACATTAGGGAGAAACCTGAGGAGGATCCAATCTATTCCAGTGCATCTTATGAATTTCAATTGCACTCCAGTCCATAATTCATAGTTCCATGCACTCTGAGCCTATTGGTCAAACTACAACTAGGAGGTTGGGAGTGGTCATCATCATTTCAGGCCGTTATAACTGTATCAATTTATGAATACATTTACAAGAATACAATTAACATAGAATTATGTTAGAATTTACTTTGTTCATTTTGAAATTTAATTAGTAAAATACCTATAAGATTAAACAATCTAAAATAATATAGCCGTGGCAAAAATTTTGTTCCAGCTTGGGTGAGATATGAACTCAATATTCCTGGACAGGAAATTTTCAGGGGAGATACAAAAAGAAAAAAGGGAGAAGGATGTCCTTGTCTTTTAAGAATATAATGATCCTCAAATAAATGAAAAGGTAAGGATTTACCTTTTGTATAACACCTTTCATGATCTCGGGATACGCCAAAGCGCTCTACAGCAATTAAGTACATTTTAGAAATGCAATCTCTGTTGTAATGCAGGCAATTTTCACACATCCCACAAGCAGCAATGAGATATATGACCAGATAATATGTTTTAGTTATGTTAGTTGAGGGATAAATATTGACAAGGACACTGGGAGATCTCCTGCTCTTCTTCAAATCGTGCCATGGACACAAGAACACAAGAAATAGGAGCAGGAATAGACCACATGATCCACCAAGCCTGCTCCGCAATTCAATACGATCTTGGCTGATCTTGGGCTTCATCTCCAGTAAGAGACCAAAAATCTGTTTATCCCTGCCTTAAATGTATTCAACGATGGAGCATCCCCAACCCTCTGGGGTAGAGACTTCCAAAGATTCACAACCCTTTGCGTGAAGTAATTTCTCCTCATCTCAGTCCTAAACGATCAGCAACTTATCCTGAGACTGTGCCCTCGTGTTTTAGATTCCCTGACCAGTGGAAACAATCTCTCAGCGTCTGCCCTATCCAGCCCTTTCAGAATCTTGTATATTTCAACAAGATCGTCTCTCCTTCTTCTAAACTCAAGAGAATATAGTCCCAATTTACTCAGCCTCTCATCACAGGCCAACCTCTCATCCCAGGACCAATTTAGTGAACGTTTGCTCTACCGCCTCCAATACAAGTATATCCTTTCTTAAATGTGGAGACCAAAACAGCACACAGTACTTCAGATTTGGTCTCACCAAAATTGTATACAATTGTAGCAAGATTTCTTTATTCCTTTACTCCAATTTCCTTGCAATAAAGGCATACATTCTATTTGCCTTCCTAATTGCTTCCTGTACCTGCATACTAACTATTTGTGTTCCTTGCACGAGCACAACCAAGTCTCTTTGAAAAGCAACAATTACAAGCTTCATACCTGTTAAAAATATTCTGCTTTTCTATTCTTATGACCAACATGAATAACTTCATGCTTCCTTAAATTATACTCCATCTGCCACTCATTTAACCTGTCAATATCTCTTTGCAGCCTCTCTGTGTCCTCCCCACAACTTACCTTACCTTTGTATCATCAGCAAACTTAGATACATTACTCTCTGTCTCTTCATCTAAGTCATTAATATAGGTTGTAAATAGCTGAGGCCTCAGCACTGATCCTTGCAGCACTCCACTATTCACTGCCTGCCAACTTGAAAATTCATGTTTATGCCCACTCTTTGCTTCCTGTCTGTTAACGAATCCTCTATCCATGCTGATATATTACCCCCAACTCCATGAGCCCTTATCTTGCCTGTTAACCTTTTGTGTGGCACCTTATCAAATGCCTTTTGGAAATCCAAGTATCTACTGGTTTCCCTTTATCTACCCTACTAGTTACATCCTCAAAAAACTCTAATAAATTTGTCAAATAGGATCTCCCTTTAGTAAAACCATGTTGACTTGTTTTAATTATACTCTGTTTTTCTAAGTGCATTGTTAAGACTTCCTTAATAATAGTTTCCAGCATTTTCCCAAGGACTGATGTTAAGCTAACTGGCCTGTAGTTCACTGTTTTCTCTTTCACTCCTTTCTTGAAAAGCGGTACAACATTTGCCAACTTCCAATCTGATGGGACAGTTCCTGACTCTAAGGGCCAGAATGGGGGGTGTGGAGAATAGAGTGGGAGCGGGCAGTGCCATTCTTATCACCTTCCCACCCTCGCTGTAATTTTAAGAGGGGCGGTGGCAGCAAGAAATGGCCCACCCATTCCAGGCCAATTAAGACCCTTAAGTGGCCAATTAACTGTCACTTAAGGGCCTCGGGCGGGACTTCCGCCACTCTGAGGCAGGAAGTCCCGCCTCCAAGTGCTGCCGGCGAATCAGCAGGCCAGCAGCTCTCATTCCCAGCAGCGCCACCAGGAGTGGTGGTCACTGCTGGGACTGCAGCCAGGGCAATGAGCAAGAGGAACCTGGCCCTGGAATAAAGGTATATAAACCCGGCGTTAGTATATTACCAGCGGCAGGCGAGTGATTCATGCCCTCCAGGAGGCCACCCAGTAAAACCTGGCAGCCTCCTTGTGGGCTGGGGCAGGGATGCCCTCCTGATCGGCACCTGTGCCCCACGGAGGCCACCCCCCCTCCCACGGCCCAAATGCTCCCACTGAACTACACCCGCCCCCCACCCAACTGACCTCCCTCGCTGATTGTCTCTGGCGAGGCCCCACAAACTTATCTTTATTCCAGGGCCTCTTGCTCCTCTCCCTGGTTGCAGTTGCAGCAGTGACCACTACTCCTGGTGGTGCTCCTGGGAATGAGAGCTGCTGGCCCGCTGATTGGCCGGCAGCTCTTGGAGGCGGGACCTCCTGCCTCAGAGTGGCGGAAGTCAGGCCTGAGGCCAATGTAGGGCCTGTGCCTTGTAAAATTACAGTGTAGCTCGCTACCAATATTTTTGGCCTGTGGGCGGGGCCTCCCACGCAACATAAAATTCCACCCAAGGAATTTTGGAAAATCATAGCTAGTGCATCCACTATCTCTGCAGCTATCTCTTTTAGAACCCTATGGTGTAGGCCATCAGGTCCTGGAGAATTGTTGGATTTTAGTCCCTTAAGTTTCTCCAATACTTTTTCTCTACTGATATTAATTTCTCTAATTTCCTCATTCTTTGTAGCCCTTAGGGTACTGTCTATTTCTGGTATGAAACTTACGTGTTCTACTGTGAATACAGACACAAAATATTTCTTTAATGTTTCTGCCATTTCTTCATTCCCCATGATAGTTTCTCCTGTCTCTGCTTCTAAGAGACCAACGTTTACTTTAGCTACTCTCTTCCTTTTTATATACTTATAAAAGCTCTTACAATCTGTGTTCTATTTCTGGCTAGTTTACTCTCATATTCTACATTTTCCCTTTTTATCAACTTTTTGGTGGTGCTTTGCTGGTTTCTAAAACACTCGCAATCCTCAGACTTGCTACTGTTTTTTGCAACATTGTAAGCCTCTTCTTTTAATCTAATAATTCCTGAGTGAAGTCCTGCCTCCAAGACATACCAGCCAATCAGAGGGCCGGCAGCTCTTCAGTCCCAGCAGCGGTACCTGGAGTGGTAGCCACTACTGGGACTGCAACCAGAAAGAAGAGGACGATGGATGTTACCCTTCAGGAAGGTAAGTGGGCTTTGGGCCTCACTAGGGACAATCAGCTGGGCTCAGCGAGGGGGGTGAGGGTCAGAGTGTAGGGCAGAGGGGGTGGTTTTAGCAGGAATGGCTTGTGCTACTGAGGAGGGGGTGCCCTCCGTGGGGTACAGAGTGCTCAATCAGGAAGGCACCCCCCCTCCAGCCCGCAAGGAAGCTGCCAGGTATTACTGGGCAGCTTCCTCAGGTGCTGAAGTGCCCATCCGTCACTGGTAAGATACCAGTGATGATGGGAGGAGGCCCTTAAGTTGCAATTTATTGACCACTTAAGGGTCTCAATTGGCCTGGGGCGGGTGGGTCGTTTGTCATCTCTCCCACCACTGGTAAAACAGCAGCATGGGTAGGTAGGCAACGGGAACGGCACCCCCCGCCTTGCATTCGATTATACGTGCCCCCCCACTCACTTCCCAGCCCACTCTCAGTGTGGGGGGAGGGTGGGCATAAAATTCCGGCCACTGATTTGAACTAAAAAAGAATCTTTTACCATATTGGGAGCTTATTGAAGACCACGAAGAAGCAGCAAGGAGAGAGACTAAATTTGTAGGTAACTTAAGTTGAAGACGAAAGCGCCGCACTGGAAATACCTAACTTCAGTTCAATGAAAGGGAACCTAGTCCAGATTAACTGGTCAGGAAATAAAAGGTAGCTGAAAGCAGTGTGGCAATGGGAGATATTTTAGCATGAGATGGAAAACATAAAGGCTAAGTACATTCTGGCTAGGAGGAAAAGGGTGCATCAAAGGTTGGTGTTCCAGGTATAAATAATGGATTAGAGAAAATGTTTGTTTTAAAGAAGAGCTATCTGATAAAGCCTTTTTTAAAACTAATTTTTATATGTTCAGAAGAAAAGTATATGGGAAGCAAAATGAATTAGACTGCTAAGAGGGAGTATAAAATGGCTTAGATCTGACAAAAAAGGATAGAGCTAGTGTTTCTTTTAAATCACTGAAGAAGTAAAACGACAGTCAAAGAAGGGGTGGGGCCACAGCCATAAAGGCATCTTGTAGTTGAAAGTGCAGGAATGACAGAATTGCTTAATAAGTATTTTGATTCAGTTTTTGCAGAGAATGTAAAACTAGTACCTGAGAAATAGAAAATAAGATTCATTTGTCTTTTTGTATCAGACTATAGTTAGGTGTATCATTAGCAACAAAACCTATAACAAAGTATAAACATGGCAGACATTTTTATATGGTTTATAATTTAAATTTCATTTATGGAGACAATGCTGCTTTAATAGCTTATAATCTCAATCAGTTGCAAAGTTTTTGTTCAGTGCCAATCCTAATTTGTCATCAGCAAATGAAATAAATACTAATCATTTGTCAACTAGCAACTGAAAATTCTGCCACATCATTGATATAGTACGAATTTTAACAGACTTTTGACATAATAAATATGACAGCAATGGTGATATTTCTTTTTATTGGATTAACTGTTCTAATGAAAGATGTTGTAGTATGAGGTTACTTAACACAAAGTATTGCTCAACCAACATAAATATTTGCCACAGTGATGTCATTAGGGCTGTAACCTTCACCTGAGCAAGAATCAAAAATTCTTGTTATTGCTGTTATAGTTTAATTATCATTGATTTACATCCAAGGTATGATGAAGATGGATGAGTAATAGTCCTTCGGTATACTGCAATAAAATGGTTCAATACTCATTTTCTTGGGAAGTTGAATAACACTACTGCAATAAACAAATCAATGAAGATTACTTCTTACTATTTGAACAATAAACAAAGGGGTAACCGACATTAAGCAATGATACATAGGAGGATTAGTGAAGGAAAAGCAAGGATAAGATAAGCAATGTGTGATTGGCAAAGTGTAATCTCAAGCGATATTGCACAAGATCAGTAATGGTCAAACTCTGAAAATTGTCTCGCAGCATTATTTGTACCAAAATTATAAATTTAACATAATTACAATTAAAGTAAATGAATACAAAAAATGAGGATTTTGTCCTCTGTAACATTTAGAACAAGATCTTCTTCTTTGGCCTCCATGTCTCAGGAGACAATGGGTAAGCGCCTGGAGGTGGTCAGTGGTTTGTGGAGCAGCGCCTGGAGTGGCTATAAAGGCCAATACTAGAGTGACAGACTCTTCCACAGGTGCTGCAGAAAAAATTGGTTGTCGGGGCTGTTACACAGTTGGCTCTCCCCTTGCGCTTCTGTCTTTTTTCCTGCCAACTGCTAAGTCTCTTCGAATCGCCACACTTTGCCACGCGTTTATGGCTGCCCACCAGCTCTGGCGATGGCTGGCAACTGACTCCCACGACTTGTGATCAATGTTACAGGACTTCATGTCACGTTTGCAGACATCTTTAAAGCGGAGACATGGACGGCCGGTAGGTCTGATACCAGTGGCAAGCTCGCTGTACAATGTGTCCTTGGGGATCCTGCCATCTTACATGCGGTTCACATGGCCAAGCCATCTCAAGCGCCGCTGGCTCAGTAGTGTGTACAAGCTGGGGATGTTAGCCGCTTCAAGGACTTCTGTGTTGGAGATACGGTCCTACCACCTGATGCCAAGGATTCTCCGGAGGCAGCGAAGATGGAATGAATTGAGATGTCGCTCTTGGCTGACATACGTTGTCCAGGCCTCGCTGCCATAGAGCAAGGTACTGAGGACACAGGCTTGATACACTCGGACTTTTGTGTTCCGTGTCAGTGCGCCATTTTTCCACACTGTCTTGGCCAGTCTGGACATAGCAGTGGAAGCCTTTCCCATGCACTTGTTGATTTCTGCATCGAGAGACAGGTTACTGGTGATAGTTGAGCCTAGGTAGGTGAACTCTTGAACCACTTCCAGAGCGTGGTCGCCGATATTGATAGATGGAGCATTTCTGACGTCCTGTCCCATGATGTTTGTTTTCTTGAGGCTGATGGTCAGGCCAAATTCGTTGCAGGCAGCCGCAAACCTGTCGATGAGACTCTGCAGACACTCTTCAGTGTGAGATGTTAATGCAGCATCGTCAGCAAAGAGGAGTTCCCCGATGAGGACTTTCCGTACTTTCGTCTTCGCTCTTAGGCAGGCAAGGTTGAACAGCCTGCCACCTGATCTTGTGTGGAGGAAAATTCCTTCTTCTGAAGACTTGAACGCATGTGAGAGCAGCAGGGAGAAGAAAATCCCAAACAGTGTAGGTAGTGCTCCACTCAGTGGTCCATTTGCTTGTGTTGGTCAGTGATCGTTTCCCCTGATTTAGATTTGAGGGGGGCGATCTTCTTGATGGTTGGCCCAAAAGCTCTCTTAATGCCATCATACATTCCTCTGATATTTCCGGGGTCGGAGGCCAGCTGAATACGACTGCATAGGTGTTGCCAGCAGTCATTTGCACAGCACCTGGCTGTTCTTTGTGCAGCGCTTCTGGCTACTTTAAGTGCTACGGATGTTAACTCGCTGGCGGCTTTCTTGTAGTTCAACACTGCAGTGCGCTTAGCGGCTATGACAGATTCCAGCTCTTCAAAGTGAGATTGAAACCAGTCTGCATTTTGCTTCTCATGTTTGCCAAAGGTGGTCATTGCTGAGTCATAGATGGTGTCTCTGATGTGGGCCCACTTCGTCTCTGCATCCCCTGCAGGAGTGTTTTGAAGGGCTTTTTCAAGTGAATTTAGAAACTTACGTAACAGCTGTGGATAAGAAATTCTGTTAGTGTTGATGCGCGGGCGGCCCTTCTGCTTGGAGTGATGTAGCTTCTTTGGTTTGAGTATAACTTTGCTGCACACCAGGGAGTGGTCAGTGTCGCAGTCTGCACTGTGGAAGCTGCGTGTGATTTGGACACTGTTTATAAAGGCTCATCTTGTGACGATGAGGTCCAGCTGGTGCCAACAACATGATCTTGGCTGTCTCCATGAAACCTGGTGACAGGGTTTAGTATGAAAGAACGAGTTGGTGATGCAGAGGTTGTGATAGGTCCATTCTCATTCATCCTTCCAATGCCATGGCGCCCAAGGCAGGAGGGCCATGAGTCATGGTCGGCCCCAACCCTGGCGTTAAAGTCCCCCAGCAGGAACAAATGTTCAGTATTAGGAATGCTACTAATGATATTATGGAGTGCCTCGTAGAACTGGTCTTTAACTTCAGGTGGGGAGCAGAGTGTTGGAGCATAGATGCTGAGTAGGTGTACTGGGCCAGAGGCGGTGAGCAGTTGGATGGACAGTATGCATTCCGAGCCATTTGAAGGTGGCTCTGTCATGCTGAGCAAAGAGTTTCTGATGGCGAAGCCCACTCCATGCTGTCTTCGTTCTTCAGGATCCCTACCCTGCCAGTAGAAGGTGTAGTCTTGCTCTCTTAGAGATCTGCTCGCAGGGAGGCGTGTCTCCTGAAAAGCTGCAATGTCTACATTGAGCCTACTGAACTCGTTGTTAATGATGGCGGTCTTCCGAGAGTCGTTGATTTGTGTAAGGTCTTCCGACAGGCCAGGACACATAGTTCTGACGTTCCAGCTTCCAGTTGTCACTGATACCCCCCTCAATGCAGCCCAGTCTCTGCCAGTCATGGATGAGCTGGACAAACAGCCAACAAAATCGGAACTCAGTGATGCCATTGATTCTCTAGCCAGTCGAAAAGCCCCGAGAAAGAACGGCATTACCCCTGAATAAATCAAGAGTGCCAAGCCTGCTACGCTCTCAGCACTCCATAAACTGCTTTGCCTGTGGTGGGATGAGGGAGCAGTACCGCAGGACATGCGCGATGCCAATATCATCACCCTCTATAAGAACAAAGGTGACTGCAGTGACTGCAACAACTACCATGGAATCTCCCAGCTCAGCATAGTGGGGAAAGTCTTCGTTCGAGTCATTTTAAACAGACTCTAGAAGTTGGCTCTGCATGTCTACCCTGAGGTACAGTGCGGCTTTTGAGCAGAGAGATCCACCATTGACATGCTGTTCTCCCTTAGCCAGCTACAGGAGAAATGCCGCGAACAACAGATGCCCCTCTGTGTTGCTTTCATAGATCTCACCAAAGCCTTTGACCTCGTCAGCAGACGTGGTCTCTTCAGACTACTAGCAAAGATCGGATGTCCACCAAAGCTACGAAGTATCATCATCTCATTCCATGACACTATGAAAGGCACAATTCAGCATAGCGGTGCCTCATCAGACCTCTTTCCTGAGTGGCGTGAAACAGGGCTGTGTTCTTGCACCTACACTGTTTGGGATCTTCTTCTCACTGCTGCTTTCACATGCGTTCAAGTCTTCAGAAGAAGGAATTTTCCTCCACACAAGATCAGATGTCAGGTTGCTCAACCTTGCCCGTCTAAGAGCGAAGACCAAAGTACGGAAAGTCCTCATCAGGGAACTCCTCTTTGCTGACGATGCTGCATTAACAACCCACACAGAAGAGTGTCTGCAGAGACTCAGTGACAGGATTGCGGCTGCCTGCAACGAATTTGGCCTAACCATCAGCATAAAGAAAACGAACATCATGGGCCAGGATGTCAGAAATGCTCCATCCATCAATATCGGCGACCACGCTCTGGAAGTGGTTCAAGAGTTCATCTACCTAGGCTCAACTATCACCAGTAACCTGTCTCTCGATGCAGAAATCAACAAGCGCATGGAAAAGGCGTCCACAGCTATGTCCAGACTGGCCAAGAGGGTGTGGGAAAATGGCGCACTGACACGGAACACAAAAGTCCGAGTGTTTCAAGCCTGTGTCCTCAGTACCTTGCTCTACGTTAGCGAGGCCTGGACGACCTCTGTCAGCCAAGAGCGACGTCTCAACTCATTCCATCTTCGCTGCCTCCAGAGAATCCTTGGCATCAGAGGGCAGGACTGTATCTCCAACGCAGAAGTCCTCGAGGCAACCAACATCCCTAGCATATACACCCTACTGAGCCAGCGGCGCTTGAGATGGCTTGGCCATGTGAGCCACATGGAAGATGGCAGGATCCCCAAGGACGCATTGTACAGCAAGCTCATTACTGATATCAGACCCACCGGCCGTCCATGTCTCCGTTTTAAAGACGTCAGCAAATGCAACATGAAGTCCTGTGACATTGACCACAAGTGTTGGGAGTCAGTTGCCAGTGATCCCCAGAGCTGGCGGACAGCCATAAAGGCGGGGCTAAAGAGTGGCAAGTCGAAGAGACTTAGCACTTGGCAGGAAAAAGGACAGAGGTGCAAGGGGAGAGCCAATCGTGTAACAGTCCCGACAACCAATTTTGTCTGCAGCACCTGTGGAAGAGTCTGTCACTCTAGAATTGGCCTTTATAGCCACTCCAGGCGCTGCTCCACAAACCACTGACCACCTCTAGGCGCTTACCTATTGTCTCTCGAGATAAGGAGGCCAAAGAAGAAGCAGAAGAGTAACCATACATAAATGTGGTGCATAATTAAATTCATTTTAATTGTCCCACTTAACAGTATTTTTCTAATTGTCTGTTTTCTACCTCCTCTCATGAAGGTGGTAACTCATGAAGTAAAGTTCTACAGGTTGCAGCAACCATGCATTACTTCTTCAAATGCCCATTCTTCCTGTTTGAGCTGAGACCTGGAATACTGACAGGCTATTTGACTGTGGGGGAAATCATAGTTGAGCCCATTCCTGTTATTCTATACCAAGAGTGGCCCAGTAGTACTAGCACTGACTCAGCATGAAGGTCATAGTAGCCAGACTGGGCTGACGATAGATGGTGAGAGAACCAACATGAGCCGAAAACCTACTTGGCCTCTTCCGCATCACACTACCTGCTGCAGATGCATCTGCCCATGACAGTATTGGTAGGAGTGACCACTGCACAGTCCTTGCAGAGACAAAGTCCTGACTTCACACCAACGACATCTTCCCTCATGCTGTGTGGCTCTACCAGTGTGCTAAATGAGTTAAATCAAGAATCGATCTAGCAGCAATCAGCAGCAGCATAATTTTATTGCACCACAATCTGTAACCCCATGGTCCGGCTTATCTCTCAATATACAAATACCATCAAGCCAGGGGACCAACACTCGTTCAATGAGGTGTGTAAGAGACAATGCAAGGAGCAGCATCCAGTATAACTAAAAGTGAGGTGCCAACCTGGTGAAGCTACAACATAGGACTACATGCACATGAAACAGTGAACGCAGCATGCTAATAGACAGAGCTAAGCGATCTCACAACAAACAAATCAAATCAAAGCTCTGCAGTCCTGCCACATCCAGTTGTGAATGGTGATAAATTAAACAACTAAAGAGAGGAGGAAGCTCCATAAACATTCCCATCCTCAATAATGGAGGATCCCCAGCACATCAGTGCAAAATACAAGGTTCAAACGTTTACAACCACCTTCAGTCAAAAGTGCTGAGCGGTGATCCATCTTGGCCTCCTCCTGAGGCTCACAATATCAAGGGTGCCAGTCTTCACTCAGTTGAATTCACTCCTGGGCTGACCGATCCTTTGTCCCCTTCACCGTCAGGTCAGATTACCTGAAGGTGCTGGGGATATGGTTCGGAAGGGCTGGGGCGTGCACCAAAACATGGGAGGAGCGAGTAGCCAAGGTACGACAAAAGTTGGGCATGTGGGGGCAGCGATCTCTCTCCATTGTGGGTAAGAACCTGGTCATCAGGTGCGAGGCACTCACATTGTTGCTCTACGTGGCGCAGGTCTGGCCCATACCCCACTCCTGCGCTGTGGCAGTCACCCGAGCCATTTTCCGCTTCGTCTGGGGATCTAAAATGGACCGGGTCCGGAGGGACACGATGTTCAAATCTCTGGACAAGGGCGGGAAAAATGTACCCAACGTGGCCCTCATCCTGATGGCCACCTTCGTGTGCGGCTGCATCAAGCTGTGTGTAGAGCTCCAGTACGCAAACTCCAAGTGTCACGACGTGCTGAGGTTCTATCTGTCCCCGGTGTTGCGAAGGATGGGCCTGGTCACATTGCCACGGAACGCTCCATGCAGTCGGGCCGTGCCGTACCACCTATCCTTCGTGGAGCAGTTTCTGCGGGAAAACACCTTTGACCACCGGTCCATCAGGCAGTGGTCTGCACGGAATGTCCTCAAGGCCCTACGGGAAAAGGAGACGGTGGATCCTGTCGGATGGTTCCCCGAGCAGACCGTCAAAGTCATTTGGCGGAATGCCTCATCACCAGAACTTTCAAACAAGCATCAAGACGTAGCTTGGCTGGTGGTGAGAAGGGCCCTCCCCGTCAGGTCCTTCATGCACACCCGAAGTCTCGCCCCCTCCGCACAGTGCCCCCGCGTTGGCTGTGGTGGGGAAGAGACGGTCGCCCACCTCCTCCTGGAATGTGTCTTTGCAAAGCAGGTGTGGAAAGAGATGCAGTGGTTTTTGTCGAGGTTCATCCCAAGCAGCTCTGTAACACAGGAGTCTGTGCTCTACGGGCTGTTCCCAGGGACGCACACCGAGACAAACATCAACTGCTGCTGGAGGACTATCAATTCGGTGAAAGACGCCCTTTGGTCTGCCCGAAACTTGCTGGACTTCCAGCGCAAAGAGTTGTCCACCACCGAATGTTGCAGACTGGCACATTCCAAGGTCCAGGACTACGTGCTGAGGGACGCACTAAAGCTTGGGGCAGCCGCAGCAAAGGCTCAATGGGGAAAGACCACAGTGTAAGGTCCCCCCACCAAGCTGAACTGAGGGGCTGGATCCATGGGAAACCCCTCGAACTGTATTGTTAATATTTTCATTTGCTGTAAATGTAAAACTGTAATTGGCACGACAATTGTGAAATGGAAGGGTTGTGAAGAAACTCATGATAGTATAGAAGGAAACTGATCTCCCTTGCAATGTTTGTATTTTTTGGTGCTGTTTGAAACTGTTTGGCAATGTAATTTTTGCAGATTTTTATGAATAAAGTATATTTTGGAAATAAATTAAAAAAGTGATATCAAGACAGTGTAAGGTCCCCCCACCAAGCTGAACTGAGGGGCTGGATCCATGGGAAACCCCTCGAACTGTATCAGAGAAATTTTGTGTGCTGTAAATGTAAAAATGTAATTAGCATGACAATGAAATGGAAGGGTTGTGAGGCAACTCATGATTGTATAGAAGGAAACTGATCACCTTTGCACAGTTTGTATTTTTTGACTTGATGCTGTTTTAAACTGTTTGGGAATGTATTTTTCACAGATTTTTATGAATAAAGTATATTTTGGAAATAACAAAAAAAAGTGATATCAAGAAATGGCTGAGTGTACTGGATACAACAAAGAAAATGGGCCCTACAACATTCTGACTGTAATGCTGAAGATCTGTGCTCCAGAAATAGCCATGCCTCTAGCCAAGCTGTTCCAATACAGCTGCAACACTGGCATCTACACAACAATGTGGAAAATTCTGATGGAAGGTCACAGACCTGAACTGTTAACTCAGTTTCTCTCTTCACAGATGCTGCCAGACCTGCTGAGTATTTCCAACACTTTCTGTTTATTATTAATGTGGAAAATTGTCCAGGTATGTCCTATTCATAAAAAGCAATATAATTATCACCCCATTAGTCTTCTCTCAATTATCAAAGTGACGAAAGAGGTCATCAACAGTGCTATCAAGCAGCACTTACTTACCAATAAACAGCTTACCAATGCTTAGTGTGGGCTCCATCAGGACCACTTATCACCAGACCTCATTACAGCCTTTGTCCAAACATGAGCAAAAGAGCAGAATTTCAGAGGTGAGGTAGAGTGACTGCCCTTGACATCAAGGCAGAATTTAAAATCATAGAATCACAGAAACTTACACACAGAGGAGGCCATTCAGCTCATCAGGTCTGTGCCAGCCAAAAAACAGCTGTCCAGCCTTTTCAGTTTTTGGTCCATGGAACTTCAAGTGCATATGCAAGTGCAGTGAGAGTTTCTGCCTCCACCATCCCTTCAGGCAATGAGTTGCAGACCCCGCCACCATCTGGATGAAAACATTTCTCCTCACCTCCCCTCTAATTCTTCCACCAATTTCTTTAAATCTATGCCCCCTGGTTCTTGACCTCTCTGCTAAGGGAAATAGGTCCTTCCTATCCACTTTATCTAGACCACTCTTAATTTTCCATGCCTCAATTAAATCTCCCCTCAGCCTCCTCTGTTCCAAAGAAAACAGCCCCAGCCCAACCTCATAGCTCAAGTTCTCCAGTCCTGGCAACACCCTTGTAAATCTCCTCTGTCTCCTCTCTAGTGCAATTGCATCATTCCTGTAATGTGGTGACCAGAACTGTAGGCTGTATTCTCATTTTGGCCTAACTAGGGTTTTGTACAACTCTAACATAACCTCCCTCCATTATTATTCTATGTCTCAGCTAATAAAGTATCCGGCATACCTTATTAAGCACCTTATCTACCTGTCCTGCTACCTTCAGGGATTTGCGGACATGCACTCCAGGGTCCCTCTGTGCCTCTACACTGAACTCAGTATCCTACCATTTATTGTGCATTCCATTGCTGTCTTTGCCCTCCCTAAATGCATTGCCCCACTTATCCCGATCAAATTCCATTTGCCACATTTCTGCCCTTTTGACCACTCCATTAATATGTTCCTTTAGTCTACAGCTTTGTTCCTTTTTGATGCGTGTAGCATCAAGAAGTCCTAGTAAAACTGAACTCAAGGGGGAAACTCTCCTGACTGGAGTCATACCTAACACAAAGGAGGGTGGTTGTGGTTGTGGTTGTGGTTATTGTCAGCCAATCATCTCAGCCCCAGGACACCACTGCAGGAGTTCCTTATTGTCCTAGGCCCAACCATCTTCAGCTGCTTCACTAATGACCTTCCTCCATTATAAGAGAGAAGTGGGGATGTTCACTGATGATTGCACAGTATTCAGTGCATTCGCAATTCCTCAGATAATGAAGCAGTTCGTGCCCACATGCAGAAAGACCTGGACAACATCTAAGCTTGGGCTGATATGTGACAAGTAGCATTCGCAGTATACAAATGCCAGGCAATGGCCATCGCACTGTAGCATAGGACCTTGGAAAGTTCTGCCCTACATGTCTCAGAGGTATTCTCTTCCTCATTTTCAAAATTAATTGCCGTTATAGTCCAAAATTCTACCCTGGATTCGCATGGATTTTTACTTTAATTAGTCGACTTTCATGTCTAACTTTGTCAAAGTTCTTGAAGTTCAAATAAACAATATTGGTGAGAGTGCAACTGAAGTTGTTGTCTAAACCAGAGCATTATACAGTTTCAACATGACTTCCTATGAGCTGTACTCTATTATTCTGGCTATATTGTTAAACATTTCAAAGGGAAATATTGCATACTGATGGGGAAAGAGCAGGAGAATGGGACTAATTGGATGGCTCTTTCAAATTCTGTGCTGTGTGTTTTCAGCTGATCTGCTGCTGAAATCCCTACCTATGTTACCTCTAGACTTGACAATTCCAATGCACTCCTGGCCAGCATCCCACAGTCTACCCTCCATAAACTTGAGATAATCTGAAACTTTGTTACTTATGTCCCAAATCGTACCAATTCCCAATTACCCTTTACGCTTGTGGTCACTGACCTATTTTGGTTCCCGGTTAAGCAATGCCTCAATTTTAAAACTCTCATCCTTGTTTTCAAATCCCTCCATGGCCTCACCCCTCCCTATCTCTCAGGCAGCTCTCAGAGATCTCAGTGCTCCTCCAATTCTGGACTCTTGAGCTGCACTAATTTTAATCGCTCAAAAGTTGGCAGCCATGCCTTCAGCTGCCAAGGCCCTAAGCTTTGAAGTTCCCTCCACTTCTTTTTCTTCCTTTACGATGCTCCGTAAAATCTGACCAAGTTTTTGGTCATCTGTCCTAATATCTCCTTATGTTGCTCAGTACCAAATTTTGTTTCATAACGCTCCTGTGAAATGCCTAAGGATGTTTTATTACGTTAACTACATAGGGGGTTCAAACATGGTGGGTGTAACATCGATCTGTAGCAGTGCTCCTCATCTATCATTTCAATATCGCTGTATCCTGGTTCTCTTCTGCTGAAGGGGGGGCCTGGGATCTGATGTCTCTCAGTGCTGAGGGAGGGCTTTCCAGTGCGATAATTACCATTAATTCTACTTGTTGTACCAGATTGAATTTAAACCTTAATAATTACCCCTTCCCGTGCAGTAACTGAAACTGACAGTATTGATATTAAAAAGACGTGGATTTACCTCACAGTTCTGGTCTATTTTAACAAGTGCTTTCGTTTTCCTTGTTTAGACGAGGCAGCAGAGAATGCTGTTTGGGAATTTTTTCACAGTGTAACAAGGTTTTTATTTTTATATTGAAACATAGAATTCTGTGTGTTTAAAAAACTGAAAAAGGATTTCAGTGGACATTGACACCTGAAAATAGCTGAAAATTTTGGATGTTTTGAAAGGAAGTTGAACTTGTATACAAGAACAAGAAAGCAGGTAATTTTAAGGAAACCATCAAGGAGTTCGACCTCTCAGAACAACACTTTGAATGACAAGGGAGACTTTATGTCTGGACATGTGATCTGTTCAGAAAGGTTTTGCTTTCATTTTGGACCCTTTAAAAAAGCCAATGAGTTGGACAAAGAGCAGGCATTTGAAATTTGGTTTTGACCTGCCTGGAGATCAGAGAGGAAGACCCAGAGAAAGTGTTACCTCTCTCTGTAAAGAAATCCTGCATCTCATGAGAAGAAACACTGTATTGCAAAACTGGCAGATTCCTATTGCCTCCCGTCTCTGAAGAATCCCTGCATCAAGTATGGTTCCTGTTGCCTCCTGTGTTTTAAGAAATCCTGAAATGTGAAGAAATCTTCTTATGCTAACTGCTGCTGTTGCTACACCTGGATTAAAGACCTATGTGAAGCCTGCAGCAGTGGAATTGCCTTGAATGCCTACCCATCACAGACTGTTCATCAACCTCGCTTGGACAGACTTCAAGTGGCATTTGACTCTGGGTACTTCACCAATTCGAAGAACTTCCTACCAAAACACGACAGCCTAAGTTATTTTATTATTCTTTTCATTCCTATGAAACAGCTGTAAATGAAAAATCTTTTTTCCCCAGTTAACTTTTTTTTTATATGTAAGTGTATGTGCATGAGGGCTAGGGAAATGAGCTTTTCCTATATAGAGTTATCTCATTATTGGTTAAGACTTGTTTTTATACTAAATAGTTAATCTTGTTGTTGATTGAAGAAACCTAGGTGATGTGATTTATTCTGGGGGATAAATAGTGTATGTAATTGGCTATTTCTCAGTAGGTGGGAAAAATGTTATTGATATGCTGGGACCCTTGGAGAAGTGGGATTGCATTAACAGTGCACTCCTCCTGCCTTGGTCATAACATATTAATTGGGGGCTCCTGTCGGGATCAAATCCAATGCCAATAACATTAATTGTAAGGGTAGTAATAATAAATTGAAAGAGAAAAATAAAAGAACCAAGTTTCTTGCGTGATAGGGTAAAGTCTACGACACTGGAATGGCATTAGCAGTTGTTGAAGCTTTTCAGGGAAAGGAGAATGTGTACCTCAGTGATTTGGAAATTTTAACTAAGGTTAAGCTAAGAGAATTGACAACACAATTGGGTTTAGAATTGAAATCAGATGTTAAAAAAGCAGAGAGAATTGAAGTAATAGCCCCACATTTGAACTTGAAAGAAAAAGAAGATAGTAAGTCAGAGGGTGATGCAGCTGAGTTGGCTAAAATTCAGTTACAACTGAAAAGACTTGAGCAGGAACAAGAAATGGAAAAACGTAGGCTTCAACAGGAAAAAGAAAATGCAATAGAACTGAAAAAACTAAAGGTTGAGAAAGAATTGACAATGAAAAAACTTGAATTTGAAAAAGAGGGGAGACAGAAAAAGCATTTCAGAGAGAAAGTGTAAAAGACGCAAGAGAATTCAAATTAAAAGAGATGGAACTAAGACAAAAGGGTAGTCTTGACTCCAGAGAAAATACTGGTCAGGAAGAATCTGAATCCAGTCCAGGACCCAGTGAAAAGCTATTTAAATTTGTACAAGCTCTCCCTAGGTTTGAGGAAAGGGACATAGAGGCATTTTTTATTTCTATTGAAAAAATAGCCAAGCAAATGAAATGGCCAAAGGAAAGCTGCAAAAGGAGTTCCAGAGGGCTATTATGTTGGAGGCGGGGTTCTGATGAAGAAATGGAGACTGCCTCATAGACCTGCGGACGAAGACAGGATGGTTGTTCGACAGGTAGTGGTACCACCTAAATATCGCCGGGAATTATTAAGGTTAGCACATGACACTCCTATAGCAGAATATATAGGGATCCGGAAGACCAAATCACATATAAGTCAACATTATTACTGGCCAGGTCTTACAAAGGATGTGGTGCAGTTTTGTAAAACATGCAATCCCAGCAAAAACCAAGTTTAAGGTAACTGCCTGTTCTTTTTAGCAGGAAGAAATACCCAGCTAACTACAATGCTTGAATCACTGGATGACTGTCATGTGACATGCCCCCCCCCCCACCCCCCAAGCTCTGTGGTTTTAAGCTGGTGTTTCTCTGCAGCAGCAAGGAGAAGCATCTGGACTCTGACACGTGCAGACCCAAGTGGGGGGTCCCTCTCTCTCTCCCTCTTTCTTCATTCCAGCTTGTAAGTTTTGAACTCTGCCTGCGGACTGATCACCCCGCTTACTCTGGCTACAATCAGAAACCCCTTTGGAGGAAATCATCGACATCGCTGTCTCCAAGAGATCCACTGAATCAGTCATTTATCTCTTCAAACTAAAAGCATCAGGACCACCGAATTCAGCTAGCAGCCAGCCGAATCACCAAACCCTACAGACTATATACCCCTTGTTACGACCAGGTCAGAAAGATGTCTAGGGTCTTTTACTGTCTTCACCTGGTCTTATTGTAACAAGGTTTAATTTTAAACACACTGTGTTTTGAGCTCCCCCTTTGGTGAATCCTTGTTTACAACTTTCCAATTATAAGGCAAAGAAATGAGCAAAGAAGTTAGGTTTAAAGAAGAGAAGTGAAATTTATTAAACCTTAAACTTACACTCTAACACTATTAACACCTATGAATATATGCCACGCCCACGCTAGCATGCACACGCGATACACACAAGCAAAATAGGGACAAAAAGAGCATAAGAAAAAAATAAGTAGAGAGGTTTGAGGCAGTCTCTAAAGGGGGTTTCTTGTTACTGTTTCTGTGTTTCCAGCTCACCATAGAGTCCCTGATTGAAGACTGCTCTTACTTTTCGATGGGGCCCAGTATTCTTCTTAAACCTTGTTCACTGTAGGAGACTTTTCTCTCTTGGTGTTCATATGTCTTCAATGGTTTCCGAAGATGGTGAGAGCGAGATGAGAGCAGACAGGAGAGGTGTTCTCAGTCCAGGAGAAAACAGCCTTCTGAGTTCAAAATCCCTGTTGGAAGTTCAAATTCAAAAAACTCCAACAGTCAGCCAGTCATGTGACCAAACTGGTCCGACCACGCCTGTTTGTGTATTGGCCATCTTAGCAGCTAACCTTTCCACCTTCAACATCTGGTAATCAAAAGTCCATTGTGGATTAAATTGGAGCAAGGAATAGCTCCTTTGTCCTTTGCAGTACGGTCTTTTGATATGCTACTGTCTCTCTCCAGCCAAAGTTTCCAATTGTTTTTTAAAGCAAGTTATTTCTTCACCATCAACAGTTTAAAATCAATGTTCATGTGGCAAAATTTATTTTCCTCATTCTTGGCAGGTGGGAGGGCTTGCCTGACACATCCACGCCCAGGGGAATGAAATGCGATTTAAAGAAAAACAACGCATTTCATTACAAGGTTTGAGAGAAATATAAGCTACAGAAAGAAAAACCATGCATTTCTTTCATTTATTTCCATTCATTCACCAATCTTAAAGCCTATTAAAATTGTCTTGTCTGGGTGCCAGGGCTGTTTTAATTTCCCCTTTTTTTCCTCAGGAGAGTGAGTAGTGGGCCTGTCTATCCTGAGCTTTCTGAGTCACGAAAAGACTTTTGACTTCAGGGATTCTTTATTATTCTCCGGGACACTCCTATCTGCAGGTATTTGTGCAGACTTGACTGTACTCTCCTGTGACACTTCGACTATGTGAGGCATCACCCTCACCGTTTCTGTGACCCCTAGAGGTCTTTCTTTGTCTCTGCAGGTTCCTGTAAGTGTTGTTAGCAACTCTGGTGGAGTGCTTCTAGAGTCTGCATTTACATGGGAGGTTGTGGGGGCTAACTTTTCACATTTTTCGGGGTTGGTTGACCGGACAGTAGGGGTTTTCATACGGGATTCTTCCCGGAGTTCCTTTAACCTGCCCTCTTGGTCACTTTTCCCCTTCTCGTTCTAAACTTTTGCCAGTCGTGTGCCTGCCTGTCCCCTTTTGTTCTCAGCGGGGATCCCTTACAGTTCACCAGCCCTCTGCTGGAGAGTCCTCCTAACACAGGTACAGGACTTAGGGGTGCAGGTTTCATTGTATATTGGGGTTTTCCCTCAACTTGGCACATGTGGCAACTCCTGCAGTACTCCACCACATCTTTGTGGAGTTTTGATCAGTCAAACTGCTGTCTTATGCAGGCTTTGGTTTTTCGTATACCGGCATGTACAGCTACTGTAGTCTCATGGGCCCTTCTTTATATTTCTCCCCGGTACCTCTGTGGCACCACTAACTGGTGAACTACCGTCCACTCCTTGCCCTCAGAACTCCATTTCCTCATCAGTACCTCATTCTTTAAATGGTAGCAATCAGGGACTCCCTCTGCTTTACTTTCAGACTGGGCAGCCTGTGCTAACTCTCACAATAGTGGGTCGATTCACTGAGCTTCATCTAGGGAAAATCCATTTAATTCATTCCCTGGGTCTCCTAACTTTCCAAAGAAAGTCTTGGACAGGCAGACCTCATGGTCATTTGCCTGCAGTGCCAATGCAGTTTCCACTGGGGGAGTTGGTTTGATCATGGCCTGATCCACTACATATTCAGGGACTCTGCAGGGGACTGTCTTCTGCCACTTCCCTGTCTCTCTGACCTCCTGCGGTCTTTCTTTCACTACTGGGTGGCATACCACCTTCACCCCAGCCAGATCATTACTAGGAGGTCAACCCCGTCCACAAGCAAACTCGGGACAATCCCTACAGTCACCAGTTTCAAAACTAGGTTGCACTCAGGTGCACCTGGTGTACAGGTACAGGCATACTCTGCCCTCCAATACCATTCACCACCATTCTGGTGTTCACTGCACTCTCTGGGGGTAAGGACTGGCCTTTTCCCAGTAAAATGGATCCAGTCGCCCCTATGTCCCTGAGAATCACTATGGGCTTGCTTACCCCACTTGAAGGATATGGGGTTACTTTCCCTTCAAACACAAAACCCTGATAAACTTCAGGAATCCTATTAACTTTTCCTGCACTGGCCGTAGTTGGCTTCCTGGGTTGCACTCTTACTGCAGTTAAAGCCACAGCTTGTTCTGTGTTTTCCATCAGGGTCCCGTCTGCACTGAACGGGTGTGCCCTGCTTAACCCTACTGGTTTTCCCTTTAGGTTCCAGCAGTCAGCGTTTAAATGCCCTGCCTCATTACAATGGAAGGACACAGGTCTCCAGTCTCATTCTTGCTCACAGGACTTTCCTTTTTGGCTTGAGGAGGGACCTCTGTGTCTCCTGCTTTCCTTTTTCTTCCAGGACTGCCTGGGCAGAGATCACCTTCCCACCCTTTGTCCTTTTCGGATTTCTGGTGGTGATTAGGAAAGGTTTTCCCCTGGGAAATTGAAAGATAAATTAAAGCAAACTCATTGGCCAGAACGGCCACTTGCCTGGCTCCCTGAACCCGCTACTCCTCTACATGGGTCTTTATTGAGAATGGGAGAGAGTTTTTAAATTCCTCTAACAGGATTACTTCTCTGAGAGTCTCATAGCTGAGCTGTATTTTTAAAACCCTCAGCCACTTGTCAAAAGCCAGCTGCTTACTTCTTTCAAACTCCAGATAAGTTTGATTGGCTTGCTTTTTGAGGGTTTTAAATTTTTGGCAATAGGCTTTGGGTACTAATTTATATGCCCCGAGGATAGCATTTTTGGTCAGTTCATAATTTGATGAACTCTCATCTGGCAACAAGGAATAAACCTTGGGCTTTTCCAGTTAGTTTGCTTTGCAATAAGAGAGACCAGGTCTTAGCTGGCCATTTTAGCTGCCTTGCCAGTTTCTCAAAAGACACGAAAAATGCTTCCACATCTTCATCACTGAATTTTAGAATTAATTGAGTGAATTTTAGCAATCTCGTACTGAACCCTGAATTCTGCTCCTCCATATTGGCCATGCTTTCACTAGCATTACTCTGTCGACCCCTAGTTAACTCAAGCCGCCTCAGCTCTCTCTCTTTGGATTCCTTCTGGAATATTCTTTCTGTCTCTCTCTCATTCCTTCTCCTGTCTTTCTCTCTCTTTCTCTCCTGCCTTTCATTTTCTTCACGTTCCTTTTGGAAGGCTGTTTCCTTCTCCCTCTCTCTTTCCCCAAATTCAAGTTTCCTTTGTTCCAACTGTAACTTTGCTCACAATACCCTGTTGGAATTTGCTTCTAACCTTGTTTCTGCTTCTTCAGATTCAAGGGAAAAATGGTTGGCCACTAGCCTTAGGAGTTCAGACTTCCTAGCCTTGCCACATACAGTGATCCCACACTGCTCAGCCATTTTCCTCAATTCCTCCATAGACAGTGCTTTTAACTTATCCCAAGTTACTTCACCCTGGCTTGGGGAATTACTAGCTTCAGTTGCAGACATGTTAGTATTCAAGCATACACAACCACAAGAAAACCTGTATTGAAATTTGCTCTTTTTGATTGGGAACAATTTGGCTTCCCACTTCCAATTTCACTCGTTCGCCTCTGGGTAAAATCCCAGATGCTAGCACCCAGATTTCTGTTACAACCAGGTCAGAAAGGTGTCTGGAGGTCTTTTACTGTCTTCACCTGGTCCTATTGTAACAGAGTTTAATTTTAAACAAACTGTGTTTTGAGCTCCCCCTTTGGTGAATCCTTGTTCACCTCTTTCCAATTATAAGGCAAAGAAATGAACATAAACAGGCTTTCTTCAGTTTAAAGAAGAAAAGTGAAATTTATTAAACCTTAAACTTAAACGCTAACACGGTTAACGCCTACAAATATACGCCTCACCCATGCTAGCATGTACACACGATACACACATGCAAAATAGGGACAGAAAAGAGCATAAGAAAAAAATAAGTAGAGAGGTTTGAGGCAGTCTCTAAAGGGGGTTCTTGTTACTGTTTCTGTGTTTCTAGCTTGCCATAGAGTTCCTGATTGTCGACAGCTCTTACGTTTCATTGGGGCCCAGTATTCTTCTTAAACCTTGTTCACTGTAGGAGACTTTTCTCTCTTGGTGTTCATATGTCTGCAATGGTTTCCGAAGCTGGTGAGAGCAAGAAGAGAGCAGTCAGGAGAGAGGTGTTCTCAGTCCAGGAGAAAACAGCCTTCTGACTTCAAAATCCCTGTTGGAAATTCAAATTCAAGAAACTCCCAACAGTCAGCCAGTCATGTGTCCAAACTGGTCCGACCACATCTGTTTGTGTATTCCGCCATATTAGCAGTTAATCTGGAATGCTAGCCTTTCCACCTTCAACGTCGGGCAATCAAAAGTCCATTGTGGATTAAATTGGAGCAGGGAATAGCTCCTTTGTCCTTTGAAGTACAGTCTGTTGATATGCTACTGTCTCTCTCCAGCCAAGGTCTCCAATTGCTTTTTAAAGCAAGTTCTTTCTTCCCCATCAACAGTTTAAAATCAATATTCATGTGGCAACATTAATTTTCCTCATTCTTGGCAGGTGGGGGGCTTGCCTGACACCCTTTTTTCTATGGACTCTAACTCCACCAATCTATCTTTCCCCATTCTGTAACCTTTTTGTGTGTGTGAACCTCTAGTGTGTATGTGTGAGTGAAAGTTGGTGCATATTTTAATTAGTTCGGTTTAAGTACAATAAAGTTAACTTCATTCTTTGTTAAACTCAAGAAAACTTGTCCGATTGGCTCTTGTTATGATCATAGCAGGTAAGTAATCAAACACCTACTGAATTGACCAGTATATCCACTTTAAAAAAGAATTACACCTGTTGTGGTCAAACAAGGAGAGGGAAAAGAGGGAAGCCCTTCGATCCCTCCTCACCTGACCATAACATTGCAGATGCTGGAAATCTAAAATATGAACAGAAATTGCTGGAAATACTCAGCAGGTCTGGCAGCATTCATGGAAAGAGAGCAACAACAATAACAATGTTTCAGATCGATGACCTTTCATTGGACCTGTTCTGCCGAAAGGTCATGGACCTGGCATATTAACTTTATTTATCTCTCCACAGAGGCTGCCTGACCTACTGTGTACTTCCACATTTTCAGTTTTTATTTAATTATTTTCTGTCCTGTCATAGCCAGGGAATCATTAGCAGCGGCTTCTCTTCCTGCTCCCACACTGTTAACCACTGGGTCCCATAAGGATCAATCCTTGGTGTCCTCCTTTTTCTCATCTATATGCTGTTCCTCTGAGTTCCTCAAATATCATGGCATTAGTATCCACAATTACACTGATGATACCCAGCTCTACCTCACCTTCACCACTCTTGATCCCTTCTCTGTCTCCAAATTGTCTGACTTCTTGTCTGACATCCAGCAGAAATTTCCTCCAATTAAATTTTGGGAAGACAGAAACCATTGTCTTAGTCCCAATCACATCTCCAATCCCTTGCCGACTCCATCCCTCTTCCTGACAACTGTCTGAGGCTGAACCCAAGTGTTCACAACCTTGATCTTATACTGACCCCAAGATGAGCTTCATACCACACATCTGCACCATCATTAAGATCGCCCGACTCAATCCTTGCCTCAACTTATCTGCTGCTGTTATCCATGCCTTTGTTACCTCTGGTCATGATTATTTCAACACAGTCCAGGCCAGCCTCCCATGTTCTACATTCAGCATACTTGAGGTCATTCAAAACTCTTTTGCCTGTGTCCTAACTCACACCAAGTTCCGTTCACCCACCATCCCTGTGCTCACTAACCTACATTGGCTCCTGGTTAAGCAATGCCTCGGTTTTAAAATTCTTATCCTTGTTTCCAAATCCCTTCATGGCCTGGCCCCTCTCAATGTGATTGACTCTTAATTGCCCTTAGAAATGGCCTATCAAGTCACTCAGTTGTACCAGACTGCTAGAGAAAAGTTTAAATGGAATGAAACTGGACGGACCATCTGGCATCGACCTAGGCACCGGAAATGACAATGGCACACCTAGCCCTGTCCACCCTACAAAGTCCTCCTTACCATCATCTGGGGCTTGTGCCAAAATTGGGAGAGCTGTCCCACAAACTAATTAAGCACCAGCCTGACATAGTCATACTCATGGAATCATACCTTACAGACAGCATTCACTCCCTCCACCATTGATGCACAGTGGCAGCAGAGCATATCATCTACAAGTTGCACTGCAGCAACTCAACAAGGCTCCTTTGACAGCACTTCCAAACCCGCGACCTCTACTACCTAGAAGGACAAGGGCAGCAGATGCATGGGGACACCACCACCTGCAAGCTCCCCTCCAAGCCACACACTATCCTGACTTGGAACTATATCGCCGTTCCTTCACTGTCGCTGCGTCAAAATCCTGGAACTCCCTTCCTAACAGCACTGTGGGTGTACCGACATCACATGGACTGCAGCAGTTCAAGAAGGTGACTCATCATCACCTTCTCAAGGGCAATTAGGGACAGGAAATAACTATTGCTGGCATGTTGTCAGGGCCCATAGCCTTTGCAGTATCCAGTGCCTTCAGTCATTTCTTGATATCACGCGAAGTGAAACGAATTGGTAGAAGACTGGCATCTGTGTTGCTGGGGACTTCAGGAGGAGGGCGAGATGGATCATCAACTCGGCACTTCTGGCTGAAGATTGTTGCAAATGCTTCAGCCTTATCTTTCGCACTGATGTGCTGGGCTCCCCCATCATTGAGGACGGGGATATTTGTGGAGCCACCTCCTCCAGTTAGTTGTTTAATTGTCCACCACCATTCACGACTGGATCTGGCAGCACTGCAGAGCTTAGATCTGATCCGTTGGTTATGGGATCGCTTAGCTCTGTCTATCGCATGCATGTAGTCCTGGGTTGTAGCATCACCAGGTTTACACCTCATTTTGAGGTATGCCTGGTGCTGCTCCTAGCATGCCCTCCTGCACTCTCCACTGAACCAGGGGTTGGTCTCCTGGCTTGATGGTAATGGTAGAGTGGGGGATATGCCAGGCCATGAGGTTACAGATTGTGGTTGAGTATAATTCTGCTGCTGATGGCCCACAGCACCTCATGAATGCCAGTTTTGCAGTGCTAGATCTGTTCAAAATCTATCCCATTTTGCATGGTGGTAGTGCCACACAACACGATGGAGGGTATCCTCAATGTGAAGGCGGGACTTCATCTCCATAAGGATTGTGCAGTGGTCACTCCTACCAATACTGTCATGGACAGATGCATCTGCGACAGGCAGATTGGTGAGGATGAGGTCAAGTATGTTTTTCCCTCTTGTTAGTTCCCTCACCAACTGCTGCAGACCCAGTCTAGCAGCTATGTCCTGGAGGACTCGGCCAGCTCGGTCAGTAGTTGTTTTTTTTTATTCATTCATGGGATGTGGGCGACGCTGGCCAAGCCAGCAATTATTGCCCGTCCCTAATTTCCCTTGAGGATGTGGTGGTGAGCTGCCTTCTTGAACCGCTGCAGTCCATTTGGGGTAGGTATACCCACAGTGCTGTTAGGAAGGGAGTTCCAGAATTTTGACCCAGCGATAGTGAAGGAACGGCGATATAGTTCCAAGTCAGGATGGTGCGTGACTTGGAGGGGAACTTGCAGGTGGTGGTGTTTCCATGTATTTGCTGCCCTTGTCCTTCTAGGCGGTAGAGGTCGAGGATTTGGAAGGTGCTACCAAGCCGCTCTTGGTGGTGGACATTGAAGTCCCACACCCAGAGTACATTCTGTGCCCTTGCCACCCTCAGTGCTTCCTCCAAGTGGTGTTCAACATTGAGGAGTATTGATTCATCAGCTGAGGGAGGGCAGTAGGTGGTAATCAGCAGGAAGTATCCTTGCCCATGTTTGACCTGATGCCAAGAGACTTCATGGGATCTGCAGTCGATGTTGAGGACTCCCAGGGCTACTCCCTCCTGACCGTATACCACTGTGCTGCCACCTCTGCTGGGTCTGTCCTATGTCTCATCATAGGACAACCCCCAATTTAGTGATATAAAAACAAGAAACGCTGGAAATACTCAGCAGGTCTGGCAGCATCTGTGGAGAGAGAAGCAGAGTTAACACTTCAGGTCAGTGACCCTTCTTCAGAACTGGCAGATATAAGAAAGGTAAAAGATTTTTAGCAAGTAAAAAGGGGTGGGGCAAGAGATAATAAAAGAGATGGTGTTGATAGGACAAGGTCACAGAATAGCTGACCAGAAGGTCATGGTGCAAAGGCAAACAATATGTTAATGGTGTGCTGAAAGACAAAGCATTAGTACAGACAGGGTGTTAATGGACTGAAAATTTTTTCAGTCCATTAATACCCTATCTGTACTAATGCTTTGTCTTTCAATACACCATTAACATATTGTTTGCCTTTGCACCATGACCTTCTCGTCAGCTATTCTGTGACCTTGTCCTACCTTCTCTTTTGTTATCTCTTGCCTCACCCCCGCTTTACTTTCTTAGAATCTTTTACATTTCTTATATCTGCCAGTTCTGAAGAAGGGTCACTGACCTGAAACGTTAACTCTGCTTCTCTCTCCACAGATGCTGCCAGACCTGCTGAGTAGTTCCAGCATTTCCCTTTTTTATTTCAGATTTCCAGCATCTGCAGTATTTTGCTTTTATCCCAATTTAGTGAACATTGGCTGCACTGCCTCCAATGCAAGTATATCCTTTCTTAAATGTGGAGATCAAAACTGCACACGGTTCTCCATATGCGGTCTCACCAAAACTCTGTACAACTGTAGCAATACTTCCTTATTCCTGCACTCCAGTCCCTTTGCAATAAAGGCCGACATGCCATTTGCCTTCCTAATTGCTTCCTGTACCTGCATGTTAACTTTCTGTGTCCCTTGTACAAGCACAACCAAGTCTCTTTGAACATTGACACTTACAAGTTGCACACCTGTTAAAAAATATTCTGATTTTCTATTCTTATGACCAAAGTGCATAACTTCACACTTGCCTACATTATACTCCATCTGCCATCTTGTTGCCCACTCACTTAATCGGTCTATATCTCTTTGCACCTCTCTGTGTCCTCCCCACAATTTACCTTTCCACCCAGCTTTGTATCATCAGCAAACTTAGATGCATTACTCTCTGTGTCTTCATCTAAGTCATTCATATAGATTGTAAATAGCTGAGGCCCCAGCACTGATCCTTGTGGCACTCCACTATTCACTGCCTGCCAACTTGAAAATGCCCTGTTTATGCCCATTCATTGCTTCTTGTCTGTTAACCCATCATCTATCCATGCTAATATATTACCCCAACTCCATGAGCCATTATCTTACCAATTAACCTTTTGTGTGGCACCTCATCGAATGCCTTTTGGAAATCCAGGTATACTACACCTACTGGTTCCCCTTTATCTACCCTACTAGTTACATCCTCAACAAACTCTAATAAATTTGTCAAACAGGATTTCCCTTTCATAAAACCATGCCAACTTGTTCCAATCATACTGTGCTCTTCGAAGTGCATTGTTAAGACTTCTTTAATAATAGATTCCAGCATTTTCCCAACAATTGAGTGAACCACAAATGGGTCTTTCTGGCTGTTTTTGTTTGTCAAAGGAATGTATTTTTGTTGAACATTTTGAATTGTTTCTTTAAAGGTTCCCCACCATACCTTTTAGTCTATTTATTCAATTTCCCTTAGCCAGTTCTCTCCTCATGCCTATGTAATTGGCTTTGTTTAAGTTCAAGATTTTTGTTTGTGATTGGAGCATGTCACTTCCAAACTTAACATGGAATTCAATGGTATTATGATCACTGTTTCCCAATGGATCTTTTACTATGACATCATTGATCAACCCTGCTTCATTACCCAATACTAGAAGATAGCTTTATCCCTAGTTGGCTCCACAACGTATTGCTCCAAGAAACTGTCCCAAAATCATTCTACAAACTTATCTTCTAGACCACACCTGCCAATTTCACTGTCCCAGTCTACATGAAGATTGTCCCCCACAATTATTACATTGCCTTGGTGACAAGCTCCAGTAGCTTCTTGTTTAATGCTCTGTCCAACGGTAAGCTAATGTTAGGGGGCCTATAAACAGCTCCCACCAGTGTTTTCTGATTCTTGCCATTCCTTATTTCCACCTATGCTGATTCTACCTCATGATCTTCTGAGGCCAGATCCTTTCTCTCTAATGCCCTTATGTCAATTTTTACCATCAGTGCTACCCCCTCCTCCTTTGCTATTTTGTCTGTCTTTCCAAAATATTGTGTACCCAGGAATATTTATTTCCCAACCTTGATTACCATGTAACCATGTCTCCGTGATGGCGATTAGATCTAAATCATGTACCTCTATTTGTGCGACTAGTTCATCTATCTTTTTGCAGATGCTTTGCGCATTTAGAAAAAGAACCTTTAATTTCATTTTTTGCTTCTATTCTCTTCAATTACCTTATTTGCTTATGTACAATTTCTGTAAAACTCCCTGTCCCTTCCTGTCCCATTCTGCTTGTTTTTACCCACAACACTCTACTGTGCCAATATCTTGGCCTTTCTTTTTGGATTTCTAAATCTCACCTCTCCTGAACCGTCCCCCACTGTGAGTTCACAACCCCTAGTCTTATCTGCTGGCTCACTCTTGAGTTTGTATGCACTGTCCCTTCCTGTCACACCCTGATTATCATTATCCTTGCTGCTAACTTGCTTTCTTGCCTTCACCTCTCTATCACATCTTCCCTCACTTAATCTCTCGCCCACACTATTTACTTTAAAGCCCTCTCCACTGCCCCAGTTATACGTCTACCGCTATGCTACAGTTGCCCCACCCCGTATGAATCTATGACTTTATTTCATAGCTACTCGAGAAAATCCTTTTGCTCCAGACGGTTACGAATAACAGAGCTCAGCCAATCTCATGTCTGTGTCCAGGTGCTGACTAGCCAGTGCTCGTCAACATCCGGTGACGTCCCCCACAGGCGAGTCAAGCTGCCAGGTGTTCGACAAGAGAGGAAAGGAGCGGGATTCAGGTACAACGAGTCTTGTTCATGGCCAAGAGCAAGAATAAGACAATCTCCCAAATATTAATGTTAAGTGATAATAGGTGAACTTACTGCAATGATTTAATTATCCGCCCGTGATCCCAGATTAGCGAAGGGCCACAGAATGTCCTCTGGGGTGAGGAGCGGCAGAGCGCGCGCGGCTTCAAACCTAAACTGCCGCCGCGCGCCCTCAGGGTCAACGAGCTGCTTTACCTGGGCATCAATAGAGGGTCCACCCTCAACCGCCTCCCATCCCCATCCCTCCCCCCCCCCCCCTTACTCAACATCCCCTCCTCCCCCCCTCCACTCAACATCCCTCCTCCTCCCCCCACTCCCCATCCCTCTCCCCCCCCCACTCCCCATCCCTCTCCCCCCCCCCACTCAACATCCCTCCTCCCCCCCTCCACTCAACATCCCTCCTCCCCCCCTCCACTCAACATCCCTCCTCCTCCCCCCACTCCCCATCCCTCCTCCTCCCCCCCACTCCCCATCCCTCCTCCTCCCCCCCACTCCCCATCCCTCCTCCTCCCCCCCACTCCCCATCCCTCCTCCTCCCCCCCACTCCCCATCCCTCCTCCTCCCCCCCACTCCCCATCCCTCCCCCCCCTCCACTCAACATCCCCTCCTCCCCCCCCTCCACTCAACATCCCTCCTCCCCCCCTCCACTCAACATCCCTCCTCCCCCCCTCCACTCAACATCCCTCCTTCCCCCCTCCACTCAACATCCCTCCTCCTCCCCCCACTCAACATCCCTCCTCCCCCCCCCATTCCACATCTCCCCCCCCACTCCACTCCCCATCCCTCCACCCCCCCATCCACATTTCCCCCCCTACTCAACATCCCTCCTCTGCCCCCCCACTCAACATCCCTCCTCCTCCCTCCCCCCCCACTCAACATCCCTCCTCCCCCCCACTCAACAACCCTCCTCCCCCCATTCCACATCTCCCCCCCACTCCACTCCCCATCCCTCCACCCCCCCACCACATTTCCCCCCTTACTCAACATTCCTCCTCCGCCCCCCCCCACTCAAGTTGTCCTCCCCCCTACTCAACATCCCTCCTCTTCCCCCCCCCCATTCCACATCTCCCCCACTACTCCACATCTCCCCCCTCCCCCACTACTCCACATCTCCCCCCCCCCACTACTCCACATCTCCCCCCCCCACTACTCCACATCTCCCCCCCCCCCACTACTCCACATCTCCTCCCCCCCACTACTCCACATCTCCTCCCCCCCACTACTCCACATCTCCTCCCCACTACTCCACATCTACTCCCCCACCCCACTCCACATCTCCCCCACTCCACATCTCCCCCCCCCACAATCCACATCTTACCCCCCCCACTCCACATCTTATCCCCCCACTCCACATCTTACCCCCCCACTCCACATCTTACCCCCCCATTCCACTTCTTACCCCCCCATTCCACATCTTACCCCCCCATTCCACATCTTACCCCCCCACTCCACATCTTACCCCCCCACTCCACATCTTACCCCCCCACTCCACATCTTACCCCCCCACTCCACATCTTACCCCACCACTCCACATCTTACCCCCCCACTCCACATCTTACCCCCCCACGCCACATCTTACCCCCCCCACTCCACATCTTACCCCCCCACTCCACATCTTACCCCCCCACTCCACATCTTACCCCCCCACTCCACATCTCTCCCCCCCCACTCCACATCTCTCCCCCCCCCCACTCCACATCTCTCCCCCCCCCACTCCACATCTCTCCCCCCCCCACTCCACATCTCTCCCCCCCCACCACATCACTCCCCCCCCCCACTCCACATCTCCCCCCCCCCCACTCCACATCTCCCCCCCCACTCCACATCTCCCCCCCCACTCCACATCTCCCCCCCCCCACTCCACATCTCCCCCCCCCACTCCACATCTCCCCCCCCCACTTCACATCTCCCCCCCCACTCCACATCTCCCCCCCCCACTCCACATCTCCCCCCCTCCCACTCCACATCTCCCCCCCCCACTCCACATCTCCCCCCCACTCCACATCTCCCCCCCCACTCCACATCTCCCCCCCACTCCACATCTCCCCCCCACTCCACATCTCCCCCCCACTCCACATCGCCCCCCCCACTCCATATCCCCCCCCCACTCCATATCCCCCCCCCACTCCATATCCCCCCCACTCCATATCCCCCCCACTCCATATCCCCCCCCACTCCATCCCCCCCCACTCCATATCCCCCCCCACTCCATATCCCCCCCCCCCACTCCATATCCCCCCCCACTCCATATCCCCCCCCACTCCATATCCCCCCCCCACTCCATATCCCCCCCCCACTCCATATCCCCCCCCACTCCATATCCCCCCCCACTCCATATCCCCCCGCACTCCATATCCCCCCCCCCACTCCATATCCCCCCCACTCCATATCCCCCCCCACTCCATATCTCCCCCCCCATCCATATCTCCCCCCCCATCCATATCTCCCCCCCCATCCATATCTCCCCCCCATCCATATCTCCCCCCCCACTCTATGTCTCCCCCCCCACTCTATATCTCCCCCCCCACTCCATATCTCCCCCCCACCATATCTCCCCCCCACCATATCTCCCCCCCCACCATATCTCCCCCCCCACCATATCTCCCCCCCACCATATCTCCCCCCCCCACCATATCTCCCCCCCCCACCATATCTCCCCCCCACTCCATATCTCCCCCCCACTCCATATCTCCTCCCCCACCACTCCATATCTCCCCCCCCCACTCCATATCTCCCCCCCCCACTCCATATCTCCCCCCCACTCCATATCTCCCCCCCCCTCCATATCTCCCCCCCCTCCACATCTCCCCCCCCCTCCACATCTCCCCCCCCCCTCCACATCTCCCCCCCCAATCCACATCTCCCACCCCCCCAATCCACATCTCACCCCCCAATCCACATCTCTCCCCCCCCCCACCACATCTTCCCCCCCCACTCCACATCTCCCCCCCCCACTCCACATCTCCCCCACCCCACTCCACATCTCCCCCACTCCACATCTCCCCCCCCCGCAATCCACATCTTACCCCCCCACTCCACATCTCCCCCCCGCTCCACATCTCCCCCCCCCCCACTCCACATCTACCCCCCCCCACTTCCCCATCCCTCCACCCCCCCACCACATTTCCCCCCTTACTCAACATCCCTCCTCCGCCCCCCCCACTCAAGTTGTCCTCCCCCCTACTCAACATCCCTCCTCTTCCCCCCCCCCCATTCCACATCTCCCCCACTACTCCACATCTCCCCCCCCCCACTACTCCACATCTCCCCCCCCCACTACTCCACATCTCCCCCCCCACTACTCCACATCTCCCCCCCCCCACTACTCCACATCTCCCCCCCCCCACTACTCCACATCTCCCCCCCCCACTACTCCACATCTCCCCCCCCCACTACTCCACATCTCCCCCCCCCACTACTCCACATCTGCCCCCCCCCACTACTCCACATCTGCCCCCCCCACTACTCCACATCTCCCCCCCCACTACACATCTCCCCCCCCCCAACTACTCCACATCTCCCCCCCCCAACTACTCCACATCTCCTCCCCACTACTCCAACATCTACCCCCCGCCTCCCCCACCCCACTCCACATCTCCCCCACTCCACATCTCCCCCACTCCACATCTCCTCCCCCCCCCCGCAATCCACATCTTACCCCCCCACTCCACATCTCCCCCCCACTCCACATCTCCCCCCCCACTCCACATCTCCCCCCCCACTCCACATCTCCCCCCCACTCCACATCTCCCCCCCCACTCCACATCTCCCCCCCCACTCCACATCTCCCCCCCCCACTCCACATCACCCCCCCCACTCCACATCTCCCCCCCCCACTCCACATCTCCCCCCCCACTCCACATCTCCCCCCCCCCCACTCCACATCTCCCCCCCCCACTCCACATCTCCCCCCCCACTCCACATCTCCCCCCCCACTCCACATCTCCCCCCCCCACTCCACATCTCCCCCCCCCACTCCACATCTCCCCCCCCACTCCACATCTCCCCCCCCCCACTCCACATCTCTCCCCCCCCCACTCCACATCTCTCCCCCCCCCACTCCACATCTCTCCCCCCCCCACTCCACATCTCTCCCCCCCCCACTCCACATCTCTCCCCCCCCCACTCCACATCTCCCCCCCCACTCCACATCTCCCCCCCCACTCCACATCTCCCCCCCCACTCCACATCTCCCCCCCCACTCCACATCTCCCCCCCCCACTCCACATCTCCCCCCCCACTCCACATCTCCCCCCCCACTCCACATCTCCCCCCCCCCCACTCCACATCTCCCCCCCCACTCCACATCTCCCCCCCTCCCACTCCACATCTCCCCCCCTCCCACTCCACATCTCCCCCCTCCCACTCCACATCTCCCCCCCACTCCACATCTCCCCCCCACTCCACATCTCCCCCCCACTCCATATCTCCCCCCACTCCATATCTCCCCCCCATCCATATCTCCCCCCCCACTCCATATCTCCCCCCCCACTCCATATCTCCCCCCCACTCTATATCTCCCCCCCAACTCCATATCTCCCCCCCACTCTATATCTCCCCCCCCAACTCCATATCTCCCCCCCACTCCATATCTCCCCCCCACTCCATATCTCCCCCCCACTCCATATCTCCCCCCCACTCCATATCTCCCCCCCCCACTCCATATCTCCCCCCCACTCCATATCTCCCCCCACTCCATATCTCCCCCCACCATATCTCCCCCCCCACCATATCTCCCCCCCCACCATATCTCCCCCCCCACCATATCTCCCCCCCCACCATATCTCCCCCCCCCACCATATCTCCCCCCCCACCATATCTCCCCCCCACCATATCTACCCCCCCACCATATCTCCCCCCCACTCCATATCTCCCCCCCACTCCATATCTCCCCCCACTCCATATCTCCCCCCCACTCCATATCTCCCCCCCCACTCCATATCTCCCCCCCCCACTCCATATCTCCCCCCCCACTCCATATCCCCCCCCCACTCCATATCATCTCCCCCCCCACTCCATATCTCCCCCCCCCACTCCATATCTCCCCCCCCACTCCACATCTCCCCCCTCCACATCTCCCCCCCCCCACTCCACATCCCCCCCAATCCACATCTCACCCCCCAATCCACATCTCTCCCCCCCCACCACATCTCTCCCCCCCCACCACATCTCTCCCCCCCCCACCGCATCTTCCCCCCCCACTCCACATCTCCCCACCCCACTCCACATCTCCCCCACTCCACATCTCCCCCCCCCCCCCGCAATCCACATCTTACCCCCCACTCCACATCTCCCCCCCCACTCCACATCTCCCCCCCCACTCCACATCTCCCCCCCCACTCCACATCTCCCCCCCCCCACTCCCCATCCCTCCACCCCCCCACCACATTTCCCCCCTTACTCAACATCCTCCTCCGCCCCCCCACTCAAGTTGTCCTCCCCCCTACTCAACATCCCTCCTCTTCCCCCCCCCCATTCCACAACTCCCCCACTACTCCACATCTCCCCCCCCCACTACTCCACATCACCCCCCCACTACTCCACATCTCCCCACCCCCACTACTCCACATCTGCCCCCCCCACTACACATCTGCCCCCCCCCCACTACTCCACATCTCCCCCCCCCCCACTACTCCACATCTCCCCCCCCCCAACTACTCCACATCTCCCCCCCCCAACTACTCCACATCTCCTCCCCACTACTCCACATCTACCCCCCACCTCCCCCACCCCACTCCACATCTCCCCCACTCCACATCTCCCCCCCCCCCCGCAATCCACATCTTACCCCCCCCCGCAATCCACATCTTACCCCCCCACTCCACATCTCCCCCCCCACTCCACATCTCCCCCCCCCACTCCACATCTCCCCCCCCCACTCCACATCTCCCCCCCCCACTCCACATCTCCCCCCCCCACTCCACATCTCCCCCCCCCACTCCACATCTCCCCCCCCCACTCCACATCTCCCCCCCCCACTCCACATCTCCCCCCCCCACTCCACATCTCCCCCCCCCACTCCACATCTCCCCCACTCCACATCTCCCCCACTCCACATCTCCCCCACTCCACATCTCCCCCCACTCCACATCTCCCCCCCCCACTCCACATCTCCCCCCCCCCACTCCACATCTCCCCCCCCCACTCCACATCTCCCCCCCCACTCCACATCTCCCCGCCCCACTCCACATCTCCCCCCCCCACTCCACATCTCCCCCCCCCACTCCACATCTCCCCCCCCACTCCACATCTCCCCCCCCACTCCACATCTCCCCCCCCCCCACATCCACATCTCCCCCCCCCCACTCCACATCTCCCCCCCCCACTCCACATCTCCCCCCCCACTCACATCTCTCCCCCCCCACTCCACATCTCCCCCCCCACTCCACATCTCCCCCCCCCACTCCACATCTCCCCCCCCACTCCACATCCCCCCCCCACTCCACATCCCCCCCCACTCCACATCTCCCCCCCCCACTCCACATCTCCCCCCCACTCCACATCTCCCCCCCCCCACTCCACATCTCCCCCCCCACTCCACATTTCCCCCCCCCACTCCACATCTCCCCCCCCCCACTCCACATCTCCCCCCCTGCCCACTCCACATCTCCCCCCCCCACTCCACATCTCCCCCCCACTCCACATCTCCCCCCCACTCCACATCTCCCCCCCACTCCACATCTCCACCCCCCACTCCATATCTCCCCCCCCAACTCCATATCTCCCCCCCACTCCATATCTCCCCCCCCACCATATCTCCCCCCCCACTCCATATCTCCCCCCCCTCCATATCTCCCCCCCACTCCATATCTCCCCCCCATCCATATCTCCCCCACCATCCATATCTCCCCCCACCATCCATATCTCCCCCCACCATCCATATCTCCCCCCACCATCCATATCTCCCCCCACCATCCATATCTCCCCCCACCATCCATATCTCCCCCCACCATCCATATCTCCCCCACCATCCATATCTCCCCGCCCCATCCATATCTCCCCCCCCATCCATATCTCCCCCCCCATCCATATCTCCCCCCCATCCATATCTCCCCCCCCATCCATATCTCCCCCCCCATCCATATCTCCCCCCCCATCCATATCTCCCCCCCATCCATATCTCCCCCCCCATCCATATCTCCCCCCCATCCATATCTCCCCCCTCATCCATATCTCCCCCCCCATCCATATCTCCCCCCCCATCCATATCTCCCCCCCCCATCCATATCTCCCCCCATCCATATCTCCCCCCCCACTCCATATCTCCCCCCCCACTCCATATCTCCCCCCCCACTCCATATCTCCCCCCCCACTCCATATCTCCCCCCCACTCCATATCTCCCCCCGCACTTCCATATCTCCCCCCCCACTCCATATCTCCCCCCCCACTCCATATCTCCCCCCCCCACTCCATATCTCCCCCCCACCATATCTCCCCCCCCCACCATATCTCCCCCCCCCACCATATCTCCCCCCCCACCATATCTCCCCCCCACCATATCTCCCCCCCACCATATCTCCCCCCACCATATCTCCCCCCCACCATATCTCCCCCCCACTCCATATCTCCCCCCCACTCCATATCTCCCCCCACTCCATATCTCCCCCCCCACTCCATATCTCCCACCCCACCATATCTCCCCCCCCACTCCATATCTCCCCCCCCCACTCCACATCCCCCCCACTCCATATCTCCCCCCCCCACTCCATATCTCCCCCCCCACTCCATATCTCCCCCCCCACTCCACATCTCCCCCCCCACTCCACATCTCCCCCCCCACTCCACATCCCCCCAATCCACATCTCCCCAATCCACATCTCCCCCCCCATCCACATCTCACCCCCCAATCCACATCTCTCCCCCCCCCACCACATCTTCCCCCCCCACCACATCTTCCCCCCCCACCACATCTTCCCCCCCCACCACATCTTCCCCCCCCACTCCACATCTTCCCCCCCCACTCCACATCTCCCCCCCCCACTCCACATCTCCCCCCCTCACTCCACATCTCCCCCCCCACTCCACATCTCCCCCCCCACTCCACATCTCCCCCCCCCACTCCACATCTCCCCCCCCACTCCACATCTCCCCCCCCCACTCCACATCTCCCACCCCCACTCCACATCTCTCCCCCCCCACTCTATATCTCCCCCCCCCACTCCACATCTTCCCCCCCACTCCACATCTCCCCCCCCCCACTCCACATCTCCCCCCCCCCACTCCACATCTTCCCCCCCCACTCCACATCTTCCCCCCCCACTCCACATCTTCCCCCCCCCCCACTCCACATCTTCCCCCCCCACTCCACATCTTCCCCCCCCACTCCACATCTCCCCCCCCACTCCACATCTCTCCCCCCCCACTCCACATCTCCCCCCCCCAACTACTCCACATCTCCTCCCCACTACTCCACATCTAACCCCCACCTCCCCCACCCCACTCCACATCTCCCCCACTCCACATCTCCCCCACTTCACATCTCCCCCTCCCCCGCAATCCACATCTTACCCCCCCCGCAATCCACATCTTACCCCCCCACTCCACATCTCCCCCCCCACTCCACATCTCCCCCCCCCACTCCACATCTCCCCCCCCACTCCACATCTCCCCCCCCACTCCACATCTCCCCCCCCACTCCACATCTCCCCCCCCACTCCACATCTCTCCCCCCCCCACTCCACATCTCCCCCCCCACTCCACATCTCCCCCCCCCACTCCACATCTCCCCCCCCACTCCACATCTCCCCCCCCCCCACTCCACATCTCCCCCCCCCCACTCCACATCTCCCCCCCCCCACTCCACATCTCCCCCCCCCACTCCACATCTCCCCCCCCCACTCCACAACTCCCCCCCACTCCACATCTCCCCCCCCACTCCACATCTCCCCCCCCCACTCCACATCTCCCCCCCCCCACTCCACATCTCCCCCCCCCACTCCACATCTCCCCCCCCCACTCCACATCTCCCCCCCCACTCCACATCTCTCCCCCCCCACTCCACATCTCTCCCCCCCACTCCACATCTCCCCCCCCCCCACTCCACATCTCCCCCCCCCACTCCACATCTCCCCCCCCCACTCCACATCTCCCCCCCTGCCCACTCCACATCTCCCCCCCCACTCCACATCTCCCCCCCACTCCACATCTCCCCCCCACTCCACATCTCCCCCCCACTCCACATCTCCCCCCCACTCCACATCTCCCCCCCACTCCACATCTCCCCCCCACTCCACATCTCCCCCCCCACTCCACATCTCCCCCCCACTCCACATCTCCCCCCCACTCCACATCTCCCCCCCACTCCATATCTCCCCCCCATCCATATCTCCCCCACCATCCATATCTCCCCCACCATCCATATCTCCCCCACCATCCATATCTCCCCCCACCATCCATATCTCCCCCCCCCATCCATATCTCCCCCCCACTCCATATCTCCCCCCCACTCCATATCTCCCCCCCCACTCCATATCTCCCCCCCCACTCCATATCTCCCCCCCACTCCATAGCTCCCCCCACTCCATATCTCCCCCCAACTCCATATCTCCCCCCCCCACCATATCTCCCCCCCCCACCATATCTCCCCCCCACCATATCTCCCCCCCCCACCATATA